>NW_022589730.1:12834255-12834900 GCF_004348235.1 Phoca vitulina | reverse complement strand
CAGTGTCATTTGCAAATATCTTCTCCCATTCTGTGGGTTGCCTCTTTGTTTTGTTGACTGTTTCCTTTGCTGTGCAGAAGCTTTTTATCTTGATGAAGTCCCAAAAGTTCATTTTTGCTTTTGTTTCACTAGCCTTTGGAGAAGTATCTTGAAAGAAGTTGCTGTGGCCGATGCCGAAGAGGTTACTGCCTATGTTCTCCTCTAGAGTTTTGATGGATTCCTGTCTCACATTGAGGTCTTTCATCCATTTTGAGTTTATCTTTATGTATGGTGTTAGAGAATGGTCGAGTTTCATTCTTCTGTACATAGTTGTCCAATTTTCCCAGCACCATTTATTGAAGAGACTGTCTTTTTTCCATTGCATATTTTTTCCTGCTTTGTCGAAGATGATTTGACCATAGAGTGGAGGGTCCATATCTGGGTTCTGTATTCTGTTCCATTGGTCTATATGTCTGTTTTTGTGCCAGTACCATGCTGTCTTGGTGATCATTGCTTTGTAATACAGCTTGAAATCGGGCAACGTGATGCCACCAGCTTTGTTTTTCTTTTTCAACATTTCCTTGGCGATTCGGGGTCTTTTCTGATTCCATACAAATTTTAGGATTGTTTGTTCCAGCACTTTGAAAAATGTCATTGGAATTTTGT
>NW_022589730.1:12816312-12833855 GCF_004348235.1 Phoca vitulina | reverse complement strand
AAGTCCCAAAAGTTCATTTTTGCTTTTGTTTCACTAGCCTTTGGAGAAGTATCTTGAAAGAAGTTGCTGTGGCCGATGCCGAAGAGGTTACTGCCTATGTTCTCCTCTAGAGTTTTGATGGATTCCTGTCTCACATTGAGGTCTTTCATCCATTTTGAGTTTATCTTTATGTATGGTGTTAGAGAATGGTCGAGTTTCATTCTTCTGTACATAGTTGTCCAATTTTCCCAGCACCATTTATTGAAGAGACTGTCTTTTTTCCATTGCATATTTTTTCCTGCTTTGTCGAAGATGATTTGACCATAGAGTGGAGGGTCCATATCTGGGTTCTGTATTCTGTTCCATTGGTCTATATGTCTGTTTTTGTGCCAGTACCATGCTGTCTTGGTGATCATTGCTTTGTAATACAGCTTGAAATCGGGCAACGTGATGCCACCAGCTTTGTTTTTCTTTTTCAACATTTCCTTGGCGATTCGGGGTCTTTTCTGATTCCATACAAATTTTAGGATTGTTTGTTCCAGCACTTTGAAAAATGTCATTGGAATTTTGATCGGGATGGCATTGAAGGTATAGATTGCTCTGGGTAACATAGTTTTATTTTAAAAATGGCAACACTCATAATATGACACAAATTATATCCTTTGTAACTGTATTTTGGCCATAATTTTAGCAGTCAGCTAAAACATGTGGGGCGAAGGTTTAAACAAAAGTTATGAGTTGTTCTTGAGCAAAGGGTTTGGAGATCAGTGTTGCAGGATTCAGACCCCTCGGATTGCTGTGTGCTGCCAGGAGCTGCCCGTTTCAGGCAGCACCACTAGTGACACTGTGTGGCCATGGCTGCAACAGCAAGTCAATAGTCTGAGACTTCCTGGGGACTAAATAGGCTTCTGGTGTTTCTGCTCTAAAACAAGTATAAGACTGGCAATCCCCCTGCACATCTCAATTTGTTAAACATTGTGGGGTTCTTAAATTGTGGGGTTCCTAAAGTTGTTAAGAGAGGGAGGATCCAGGGAGAGAGAATGGCATCTTTAATGGACAGGATGCTGGATGGATTATATTTCATCTGATTATAAAGAGAAATGTAGTCTTATTTTGTATTCACTGAAGTCATAGTTTCTCCCAACAAAGGAAAGCCCTGGGCTAAATGGCTTCACAGGTGAATTCTATGAGCTATTGAAAAAATTAACACCAGTCGTTTTCAAACTTTTCCAAAAATTGAACTGGAGGGATCACTTCCTAACTCCTTCTATGAGGGCAGCATTACCCTGATATCAAAGCAAGAGGGACACAAAGGAAAGAAAAGTACAGACCAATGTCTCTTATAAATATTGATGCAAAAATCCTCATAAAGTGCTAATAAGCTGAATTCAGCAGCATACTAAAAGGATTATGCATCATGACCAAGTAGGATTTATTTCTGGAATGCAAGAATGGATCAACATATGAAAATCAATCAATGTGTACTACACCACATTAACAGAATGAAGGGGAAAAACACCATGTGACCATCTCATATGATGTAGAAAATCATTAGACAAAATTCAACACCTTTTGATAAAAATATTCATCAAACTGGTAATAGAAGATTTCCTCAACATGATAAAGGATATTTATGAAATACCCACAACTAACATCATATTGCATAGTGAAAAACTGAAATCTGTTACCCTTTTTACTTAACATAACATTGGAAGTTCTAGCCAGAACAGTTAAGCAAGAAAAAGAAATGAAAGGCATTCAGATTGGAAAGAAAGAAGTAAAATGATCTCCCTATTTAAGATGACATGACCTTATATGTAAAAAACCCCAAAGAGTCCACAGAAAGTCTGTTAGAACTAGTAAATAATTGAGGAAATTTCTAAGATATGAAATCAACAAACAAAAATTGTATTTTTACACTCTAAACAAGAAAAATCTGAAAAGAAGATTAAGAAAACATATCCATTTACAACAGTGTCAGAAAGAATTAAATACCAGGAATTAACTAGGTGGGCAAAAGATTTATAGAATGAAAACTACAAATCATTGGTGAAAGAAATTAAAGAAGACATAGATAAATGGAATGATGCCCTGTGTTCATGGATAGGAAAGTTAACATTGCTAAAATAACAGTGCTATTCAAATCTATCTACAGGTTCAATGCAATCCCTATCAAAATTCCAATGACTTTTTTTTTTTCAGAAACAGGAAAACCCATCCTAAAATTCATATGTAGTCTCATGGCATCCCCAGTAGCCAAAACAATCTTGAAAAAGAAGAATAAATTTGGAAGTTTACATTTTCTGGTTTCAAAGCATACTATAAACTTATAGTAATCCAAACAGTGCGGCATAAAGGCAGACTATATACCTATGGAGTAGTATAGAACACCTGGAAATAAACTTTTGAATATATGGTCAAATGATTTTTGACAAGGGTGTCAAGACCATTTAATGGAGGAAAGGACAGTCTTTTTAAATAAATGGTGCTGGTAAACTGGATATCCGCATGGAAAAGAATCAAGTTGGGCCCTTACCTTACACCATATATAAACATTAAGTCAAAAAGGTAGAAAGCCTAAATGTAAGAGCTAAAACTATAAAATTCTTAGAAGAACACATAGTGGAAAAACATGACATTGAATTTAGCAATGATTTCTTTGATATGCTACCCAAAACCTAGGCAGCAAAAGAGGAAATTGATAAATTGGACTTGATCAAAATTTAAAACTTTTTTTGCATCAAAGGGCACTATCTAGAGAGTATAAAGCAATCCACGTAATGGGAAAAAAAACCTTTGCAAATCATATATCTGATAAGGGATTGATGTCCACAATATATTAAGAACTACCACTCAATAACAAAAAACCAAAACCCAATAGAAAAATTGCAAAGGACTTGAATAGACATTTTTCCGAGGAAGATATACAAATGCCCTCCCAGAAAATAACAAATGTGACAAGAATGTGGAGAAAAATAGAACCCTTGTGCATTGCTAGCCGGAATGTAAATGGTGTGACTATTGTGGAAAACAGTTTGAGGAACCACCATATTGGTGATGGCTGCACAGCAATGTGAATGTACTTGATGCCACGGAATTGTAGAATTAAAAATGATTAAAATGGTAAATTTTATCCTATGTATATTTTAGCACACTCACACACAAGTCATGATTTATGATTTAAGCTATTCTTCCAACAGTATTTCCCAAACTTTTTACCATCTTGGGTCACCTCCCTTTCACATTTCCCTCAAAGGTTCTATTAACTTTCTCTCCTTTCTAAATTCTCTACTCATCCCATAGCTTTATCACTTTCAGTTGATGTCTTTTCCTCCTTTTCATTAAAGAAAAAAGAAAAGGATATATATTTTGGAACTTCTTCAATTTCCCATCATCCTCTAAACTTCAGACCTATATGCCTCTGTCCTGTTATTCCCATCTTCCATTTTCTCAAGAACTTCTTTCATTAGTAACACACCTAAATGTGTTACTAATGTGTACTAAATGTGTTACTAATGTTACTAAATGTGTTCTAAATGAGCCTCTATCTCTAGTGGAGCCCTCTCCTGGTGTAAATGTATTGAAACTCCCTCATTCTTAAGCAAGCAAACAAACCACTCCCTGCAGTAAACTTCTTTTGTCATTCAAAGTTTTGAGAGTCTAGACTCCAAAGGCCTTCTTCACCCACTGCAAATCTAGCATCTTTTGCACTATTTTGACAGAATAATTTTTGCTTAAGTTCGTTATAGACTTTCTGAATTCCTAATCCAGTAGACATTTCCAGACCTTTACATCTGTAGAAAGAATTCTTCTTGTGTGATCTGCAGGCCCTGGAAGTTTCCCAGACCTCAACATCAGAACCAGTTTCATAAAAACACTAAGACATTATTTGCCTTTTTCACTGTGTTGAGATTCACACATATGGTGCAAAAGCAATGATTTCTAAAACTGCCAGCACCTTAGTGTGAATCAAGGCTATATCCCCAAACTATACTCGTATATGGATGCTCCACTTACACACACACACACACACACACACACACACACTGCTGTTTTCGACTTAATGGTCTTTTTGAATCATTAAAATATTTAATTGAAGATTTTATTGAATCTACCTTGAGTACCCATCACTTAAAATTAGGTGAGGTCACATGGGATGTATGCATAATGTAACTTTTAATTTTTTTCACAAGCATGGTGTTATTCTTAAAAACATTTAAATAAAAAGTGTTCTGCTCCCCCCATACTTCCAGAGACAATAGTTACTATGTGTGCTTTATACAAATCTCTTCCTATTCCTCATTGTTTATCAATTTCATTGAGCTATAATTTACATAAAATAAATTCACACTTTATAAAAGTATAGTGCAGTGACTTTTGACAAACGTAAACACCTGTGTAAGCATCACCCAATCAAGTTGTAGAGCATTCCTCTCAATCAGAAGTTTTCCTAGGACTATTTTACCATTAATTTCTTCTCCAATTCCAGCCCTGGGAAACCACTAATCAGTTTTCTGTTAGTTTTGCCTGTTTTAGGACATCACGTAAGTAGAATTATATAATAGGGACTCTTTGTGTCCCATTTCTTTTGCCCAACACAGTATGTGGGAGGCTCATCCATGCCGCTGCAGGTGTCAGTACTTCCTTCCTTTTTTTCACCGAGTACCCTCCTGTTGTTTGTATTACCATTCACCAGCTGGTAAAAATTTGAGGTATTCCCAGTTTTTGACTATTATGAATAAGGTGTCTATGAACATCTGCATACTAGCCCTTTTGTGACATATGTATTCAGTTCTCTTGGGTAAATTCCAAAGTGTGCAATTACTGGATCATATGGTGAGTATATGTTTAACCAATGCATGTCTCTTTGTACACGTGAGGAAGACTTTCTCTAGAAGTGAAATTGCTCAACTCTGAGAGATTTGAAGTTTTCTAGAGTGATATCACCAAAATGGCAGTGTTGGAGACCCCAGCCTTTATCCCTCCCCACAGAGATTAACAATTAGACAGCTCTTCTTGAACAAAAACAACTCACAAAAAGATGATAATCATGCGATGTGATGGAGATGTTAGCCAATGCTGTGGTGGGAGTCATTTTGCAATATGTAAGTGTACCAAATTAACACTATGTGCACTTTAAACTTACACAGTGTTATAGGTCAATTATATCCTAATAAAGATGGAAAAAATAAAGCAACCAAATTGTTTTCCAAAGTGGTGGCACCCTTTTGTATCCCACTGGTAATGTATGAGAGTTCTAGCTTCTCTACATTCTCTCCCTATATAGTTTGACCAGTCTTCAGCAGCATTGGCTGTTATAATAATGGCAACTGCTGTTATTTGAATGTCTTTTATAGGCCTAATACATTATTGGTATTATTATACCTTATTTTTATCATTATAACCATGCTAAGAAGGAAATTACATTAATACTCCTTTTTTTTTTTTTTTTACTTTTAGGAATGAGGCTCTAATTGTTTTTTGTACTCCTAAGGTCAGAATACTTCTGCATGTTATAGTGGGCATCAAGATAAATCTATTTGTCCAGTGCTCACTAAGCCACCTTTTTTCTAATATGTGTAAAATGATACCCTTTTGTTCTTCTAATTTTCTTGGTTTTGTTTATTGGTGAGCTTGCGTATGTTTTTCATGTGCTTCCTAAGTCTTTGAGTTTCTTTGCCTTAAAATGCAGCTTGAACTACATCAGAAGTTCTTATGATTGCAAAATTATATGAATGTGTACACAGGTATTTTTTTCTAAGGTGAGTTTTCACAGTTTTTATCAGGATATTAATAGGTCAGCGATGTTAACATTTTAATTCCTTTCACATCAAATCGTGATACTTAGAATATTGATGTTTTGCAACATTGCCAAGTAGCCAGGTTCTTAAAAATTCTTCTTTAGGCTGTGTTTAGAGAAGAAACAAGATACCATCCGATTTTGGTATTCAGTGATAATTATGTTCTTTAAAGTCATCATGGAACACTGGTTTAGTGAATACTGAACCACTCATTGCTCCTATGGGAATTATAGGGCTAGGTTCCTGTGAGCCCCTGGTCACATTTGTGTTAACAAATCAGTACACCTCATTTTAGGTATTTTTCTGCTTATAGATACTCTCATTAATGTATGTTGTTCCTGGCCAACTGCACTATAACAAATGCCTGTACAAGCTTATCTAACACATATATTTTCTGTGATCTTGGCTTGCATGTCCTCCAGTGAAGTGGAATTAAAGGAATCAATTTGTGTCATCATCCGTGTAGATTTGCCAGTATCCTGCAGTAAATTAATGTGGCAAACAAATGCCAAGTGAGGCATAAGTAAAAAAAAAATGATACTGAGATACCAAATAGATCCTCTTTCTAAGAGACAAGCTAAGAAATCTGTGAATGAGAGACAAGTGAATATCTTAAGTATTTTATTTATTTGAGAGGTGATAAGTGTGTTTTAAAGTGTTTTGGTTTCCACATGCTCGTTGTTAGTGTAGAGAAATGTGATTAACTTTTATGTGTTGATACTGAATCCTGCAACCTTGCTGAACTCACTTATTAATTATAGAAGTTTTCTGGAGATTCCTTGGGATTTTCTATATAGACTGTCATGTGATCTGAAAATAGGGGGAGTTTTCTTTCTTTCCAATATGTCTTTCATTCTTTTTTCTTACCTTATCAAAGTGGCTAGAATTTCTAGGACTATGTTGAATAAGAGTTGTTTTGTTCCTAATATAAGGGGAAAGATTTCAATCTTTCACTATTAAGTTTAATGTTAGCTGTAGGTGTTTTTGTAGATGCTCTTTATCAAGTTGAGGCAATTAGCCTCAATTCCTATTTTGCTGAGGTTTTATCATGAGTGAGTGCTTGACTTAGTTAAATGTTTTCTGGATCATTTGCTCTGATCATATGATTTTTCTTCTCTAGACTGTTGATATGGTGGAGAGTTTTGAATGATGGATCAATCTTTCATACTTAGAATAAATTCCACTTGGCAAAGCTATATAATTTTTTTATATATCATTGGGTCTGAGTTGCTAATATTTTGTTGAGGATTTTCACATTTATGTTCATGAGAGTTTTTGGTTTGTAGTTTTCTTTAGTTTTTTTTTTTTTTTTTTTTTTTTAATACTGTCTTCATTTGACTTTAGTATCAAGGTAATGTTGGCCTAATACTATGAATTGGAAAGTGTTTTTTCTCTTCTATTTTCTTTCTATTTTCTATTTAGTGGTCAATTTTCTTTAGATGTTGGTTGAAATATTTTTCATGAAGCCATTTGTATCTGGAGAGTCAATGGTTATAAAATGATTCAGATGATCTGTCTTAGTTTACTAGCTTATGGTTATCATAGAATTGGGTCATTTTTTCTAAATTGTCAGAATTATCAGTATAAAGTTGTTTGTAGTTTTCCCTTATTATTCCTTAATGGCTGCAGGATCTGGTAAAATATCCTTGTTTTATTACTGATATTGATACTCGTCTCCCCCGCACTTTAAAATGTCATTGTTTTGAATTTCAGATCGTGTTATAACTTTTATCATCATCAATGTAATTTATTTATTTATTTAAAGATTCATTTATTTATTTTAGAGAGAAAGTGTGTGAGCACGCTTGTGGGGGGAGGGGCAAAGGGAGAGGACGTCTTAACCAGACTCCTCGCTGAGTGAGGAGCCAGAGGCAAGGCTCCATCTCAGGACCTTGAGATTAGGACCTGAGCCAAAACCAAGAGTTGGACGCTTAACCGACTGTGCCACCCAAGTGCCCCTCAATCATCAATACAATTTATAAAATGAATGAGGAGAAGTATATTCATTACATAAACCCATATTTCTGTTGTGTCTATTGGTATTTCTTCAGGATGAGGCAAGATTCCCTCTTTTATCATTTTCTTTTTGAAGAACTTTCTTTAAAGAAGGAATTTTTTAACCTTTAAGAAGAATCGGTCTGCTAATTAAAAATTCTTTTCTTGCACCTGAGAATGTCTTTATTTCTCCCTAATTCCTATAATTTTGTGGGTTATGGAACTGGCAGTTGGTAGTTCTTTTCTTTTAACAGTTGAAAAAAGTGTGACACTTTTCTCTGGTCTACACTGTTTCAGATGAGAAATCTGCTGTCACTCATCATAAGTGTTTTCCTACAGGTAACATGCCATTTTTTTTCTGGCTGATTTCAGGATTTTTTTCCCCTTTCTCTTTACTTTTCAGAATTAAATTTTTATGTGTCTTCACATGTATTTCTTTGTGTTTGTCTTATTTGGGGCTTATTCAGTTTTTGATTCTGTAGGTTTATACCTTTTGCTAAATGTGGGGTTTTAGCCATTATTTTTTAGAATGTTCTTTCAGTTCCACTCTCTTTGTCCTCTCTCTCTGAGTCTCTGATGATACAAATATTGGATCTTATGTTATTGTCTTGAATGTTCCTGAAATCTATTAATTTTTTTCAATCAATTTTTTCTTGGTAAATTGTATAAGTTCTATAAATCTGTTAAAATTGGGTAAATTCTATTAAACAATTGTTAGGTTCACTGATCCTATCCTGTCTTCTCTACTCTAATATTTAGCCCATTCAGAAAGTTTTGTATTTTTGTTATTGCATCTGCTGTAATTTCTATTTAGTTCTCTTTAATAATTTCTATTTCTTGAAGTTTTCTATTTTTTCATTTGTTTCAAGAGAATTTGTAATTGTTGGCTGAAGCAATATGTCTGATGTCTGATTTAAAATTGTGTCAGATAATCCCAGTATTGGATCTATCTGATGTTGCTGTCAGTTGTCTTTTGTTGTTTAATTTTTATTTTTCTGGTTCTTGGTTTGACAGATGATTTTTTTAATTAAAAAAAATTTTTTTATTAGTTTCAGAGGTAGAATTTAGTGATTCATCAGTTGCATATAACACCCAGTGCTTGTTACATCAAGTGCCCTCCTTAATGCCCATCACCCATTTATCTCTTCCCCTCCACCTCCCCTCCAGCAACCCTCAGTTTGTTTCCTAGAGTTCAGCATCTATTATACTGCCTATTTGCCTCCCTCTCAGTTTTCATCTTATTTTCTTTTTCCTTCCCTTCCCCTATGTTCATCTGTTTTGTTTCTTAAATTCCACATATGAATGAAAACGTATGGTATTTGTCTTTCTCTGACTGACTTATTTCACTTAGTGTAATACCCTCTAGTTCCATCCACACTGTTGCAAATGCTAAGATTTGGTTCTTTTTGATGGCAGAGTAATATTCCATCTCACACACACACACACACACACACACACACACACACACCCCACCTCTTCTTTATCCATTCATCTGTTGAAGGACGTCTCAGCTCTTCCCACAGTTTAGCTATTATGGACATTGCTGCTATAAACATTGGGGTGTATGTACCCCTTCAAATCACTATGTTTGTATCTTTTGGATAAATACCTAGTAGTGCAATTGCTGACTCATTGGGTAGCTCTATTTTTAATATTTTGAGGAACCTCCATACTGTTTTCCAGAGTGGCTACACCAGCTTGCATTCCCACCAATAGTGTATCCTCACCAACATCTGTTGTTTCCTGAGTTGTTAATTTTAGCCATTCTAACTGGTATGAGGTGTTATCTCATTGTGGTTTTGATTTGTATTTCCCTGATGCTGAGTGATGTTGAGCATTTTTTCATGTGTCTGTTGGCCATTTGTGTGTCTTCTTTGGAACAATATCTGTTCATGTCTTTTGCCCATTTATTGACTGGATTATTCATTTTTTGGGTGTTGAATTTGATAAGTTCTTTATAGATTTTGGGTAGTAACCCTTTATCTGATAAGACATTTGCAGATATCTTCTCCTATTCCGTAGGTTGCCTTTTGGTTTTATTGACTGTTTCCTTTCCTGTGCAAAAGCTTTTTATCTTGAACTACTGGGACTTCATCAGGTGATTTCTTTTTTAATCATATCCTGGGCCTTTTGGGTATTGTTAAGAGTCTGGCTCCTCTTTAAATCTTTTATTTTAATAGGCAGTCACCTTGTTTAGATTTGGCATACAAGCCCTGGCCAGCTTTTGTGGGCTGTGGTTCTGATGAAAATTTTATTTTCAGAGCTTTTGCTGTGCTATTTTAGTCCACTTGATACCTGTTACAGCTGGGTGACACACAGGTCATGGCTGGTGCCACCTGAAAGGGTTGAAGGAGATTCCTAGGCAGGATCATGGTGCCTCTAGATGGGAAAAAGGAATTTCTAAGGAGTCTCTGGCTCACAGGGATGAAGAGCACTTCCTAGGACTGTCTGCTTGTTTTGGCAGGATCCTTCTTGCTGGTGCTGCCTGGCTGTCCAATGTCTCTTGAAAGGGAAGGCAAGTTTCAGGTCCCATGGAGAAAGCACTTTTCTTGGCTGATTATTGTTTGCAAAACATCCAGTATATCCCCATACCAGTGGCTTAGCTGTTATTGTCAGAAGGACTCCTATTTAATCAGGATGAGGAATGAGCATACATGAGCTACATTTTATTATTAGGTCGGGGGTCAGGACTTGCTGGATCTGTTTCCCTTTTTCTGTTGAGTGAAGGGATATAAGATGATTTGCTGCTGTATTGTTCCCCCAGTCTTGGAGTCACAAACAGGCTTGCTTTTTCTTAGGAACTTTCAGGGCAAGAGGTTTTATTTTCGGAGTATGCTAATATATTTCAATAAGAAAGGCAGTAGAAGATACCCCAGAATTTCATATAGGGTTAATTTGGTTGGACATAGGCAGCAGTTAAAAGAAAGGAAGATTCAGATGTCAACCAGGTAAAGAGATCTAATTGGTCAAGGTGGAGACTGTCTACCAACTGGTTGCAGTCCTAGTCCGGTCCCAAACAAGTATGTCAATTCTAAGCTTCCTTTTTTTGTCTTCTGTAAGAAGAGCAGTTTGGCCTAAATGAACTTTGGGGTCTCTTTCAGCTCTCATGTGTACAAGCTGAAATCTACCCATTTTACATGTACTTAGGTGAGGGTGATAGGCCAGGTATCTTCCACACCCCACAAATATCTCCCAGCAGTTGAGGCATAAGGTTTGGGGAAGACAGGACATAGAGACCAGATCTGGTATATCTGCTTGTACCACAAACACGGTATGATCATTGTTCATGAATTATTTATTTGTTCATTTGATTTGTCATCACTAATTAATCCAGTATGTTTTGTGTGCTTACTCTGGGCCAGTTTTATCCCAGCTTCCGTAAGAGTAAAATGAGACCAGTTCTACCCTGTGTTGCTCAGCCACTCATTTGGCAATATCTGCCGATAAACACACATTCAGTAATATGAATAAGTAATTCGAGAGGCCAAGATGTAAAATGTGATTAGCCTCAATATGCAAGATAGTAACGTTGATTCTCCATGAAGCTGCCTGGAAAATCTGGGACCGTTGTTTAAACACGATCGATCTCAAAGCCTTAGGACTCTCTGCTCCCCACCCCCCCCCCCCCCACCCCCGTGTGAGCAAGCTCTAGAGATTCTGCAAGCTTTTGTTCTTTAATACATTGAGCAAACATGAACTCCAAGTGCTGTCACCTTGTTGCTATTCATTGTGCTGTGTAATTGGAAGAAGCAGTTCTAGTTTGCCTCTTCCCTGTGAAGCAACCAGTTAGTCAACAGATCAGTGTTCTGAGATTTGCTCCTGGTATGGTTACAGAATCTCAGGATTCAGCACTTTAGAGACTCTCTTGCCTGGTTAATAGCACAGTATCTCACTTCCTCGAGGTGGGGCTGGTCATCACCTTGGACAAGCAGGTAATCAGGTAGTCCTTAGCTCCAATCATAAACCCTTGCAATAAAAAGGATCTTAGAAGCAAAATCAGCAGCACCATAAATTAAATTACAAAATATACTTAGAAGGTGAAAAATAAACACTTAACACAATAAGCAGCAGCATAGGGTCTTCCGGAGGTCTGCTGAGCTATGGCCAGCTTTATCCCTCCAAGTTAGGGTGAGAGACCTACGGGACAGGGAAGGGGCTACAGGTCATATGCTCCAACTGTCTGATTTGCATTTGAAGAAAATGAGGCCTAGAGGATTTTCTCAAGATTTGTCCAGGCAACAGGACTAGTCATTTGACCTTATTCAGAGGGACATGAGAGACATGGTCTCTACGTCCCAGCACCCTCCTGGAACCTCTAGTCCAACCTGTTCCTTTCCTCTTCTGCTCCAGCTCTCACCTCTTCTTCCCCCACCACACATCTCTATTTAGACCTTTCACATTGACTTCTAGCTTCTCCCATGCTTCTTTTTTGTCTTTTTAGCACAGAATTTTTTAGTATCCTTTTACTTATTAAATCAAGTATTGTTTTGAATCTTTTGTTTTATCGGTAGATATGTTAAATATTTTATCTTTATCTCTCCAAGAAGGAGACATTAATTAAACTTCTTAGTGACCTTGCATTTACTCTGTGATTGGAATACCTGCCCTTCTACCAACTCCCCCCACCCCCCCACCTCAAAGGACCTCCTAGTCTCCCTGCTCCGGATGCTTCCAATGGATTCTAGCCCAGGAATAGTTCTTTTCTTTCGTTTTCTTTTCTCTTTTCCGCCTCTTCTTTCTTTCTTCCTCCCCTCCCCTCTTCCCTCCCCTCCCCTCCTCTCCAAATAAGACTCTATTATATACACAAGCCTTAGATAGTTGCAGCAAATAATATTCACCGTTTTCTGCTCTCAGCATTACTCAGTATACTGGTTGAAAATCTAAAAATAACACTACAACTGTACAGTAACTCCCAACTGTCAGCCTGTGTATGCTCTCTATAAGACTTTCTTTGCAAAGCTGAACTTTGCCTCCCATCCCACTAATACAAGCACCATGGAATGCAGTCTCCAAGGAACATGGAAATGGAGAGAGTGGTGCCAGGCCAGGATGGAGGGCTGATGATTGTTTGAGAGACCAAGAAAGTCAGGAAGCAGACCAGCATGTATGTTCGTAAATTCAGGGCCTGTGGCTATCAGAGGAAGGGTTTAGTGGAGTTCACAGATACATCAAATATTCCTAGTTTTGGTACCATGGATGTTCCATTTCACCTCAGACCCAGTCAACCACCACTCCAGCCAAGGCCTAGCCAAAGAGGCAGCTGAATGGGGACTAGAGTTCTAAGACAGAAGCTGCAGTGTTCATGGATGCCAGAGAGATCTTTCCGGGGATGAAGGGGCATTAGCAGCAGACATGAGGCAGCTGTGGAAGAAAGCGCTCGTCTTCATAATTGATGCAGATGCCGCACTGAAAAATCTGAATTACTGATGGAAGCTTAGAACTTCCTGTAACTAATAAGTAACAAGGGCTGCTCTATTGTTTACTTATTTTTATGAGCCTTCTGAAACGGGTGGAGAACATTTGCAAAACTTGGATGTCTTAGTAGGAGCAGTCAGTCCAGCTCAGCTCTCCCAGACAGTCCCTGCAGGACAGACCCCGGACAGCGGCTGCTTTGCTGTCTGCCCTTCCAGCTGTGGCTGGAACAGTGCCTGGCACAGAGCAGGTCCCCCGTAAATGCTGAATGTCCACGTAGGGTTTTTGACAAATTTCTAGTGAGGTAGACTTAGAAATGAAGGCCGGGAACTGCTGTCTGTCATTCCTCCTTAGTATGTAGTCATGTTTGCCAACTAAACATGTTCCACACCATGAGATCAGCTAATCATTGACTCGACTCATAAAGTTCCAAATGGAAGGATTTTATAGTAGAAAACTGAACCGGCTTATTCCCAGAACAGGCAAAGCATTGCTATTGTAAAAAATTAATAGACTTAAAAAAAATTATTATTATGTTATGTTAACCACCATACATCACATCATTAGTTTTTGATGTAGTGTTCCATGATTCATTGTTTGCATATAACACCCAGTGCTCCATGCAGAACGTGCCCTCCTTAATACCCATCACCAGGCTAACCCATCCTCCCACCCCCCTCCCCTCTAGAACCCTCAGTTTGTTTTTCAGAGTCCATAGTCTCTCATGGTTCATCTCCCCCTCCGATTTCCTCCCCTTCATTCTTCCCCTCCTGCTATCTTCTTCTTCTTCTTTTTTTTTTTTTTTTTTTTTAACATATAATGTATTATTTGCTTCAGAGGTACAGGTCTGTGATTCAACAGTCTTGCACACTTCACAGCGCTCACCATAGAACATACCCTCCCCAATGTCTTATCACCCAGCCACCCCTTCCCTCCCACCCCCCACCACTCCAGCAACCCTCAGTTTGTTTCCTGAGATTAAGAATTCCTCATATCAGTGAGGTCATATGATACATGTCTTTCTTTGACTTATTTTGCTCAGCATAACACTCTCCAGTTCCATCCACGTCGTTGCAAATGGCAAGATTTCATTCCTTTTGATGGCTGTAAAAAAATTAATAGACTTTTTAATAGAGCAATTTTAATTTACAGAAAAATTGGGCAGGAAATACAGAGGGTTCTCTCTGTACCCTCCATAGTATTCCCTGTTGTTGACTTGGATTAGTGTGGTACATTTGTTATATTTGATGAGTGGATCTTAATACATTATTATCACCTGAAGTCCGTAGTTTACCTTAAAGTTCATTCTGTGTTATACACTTCTATTGACTTTGGCAAATGCATAATGTCACATATCTATCATTACAGTATCATGCAGAAAATTTTCAGTGCCCTAAAAGTTCTGGTCTCCAGATATTTATCCCTCCCTCCCTGTCTACCCCCTGGAAACCACTTATCTTTTTAGTCTCTATAGTTTTGCCTTTTCCAAAATATCACATACTTGGGATCAAACTGTCTTTAACCTTTTCAGATTCGATTTTTTTCACTTAATCATATGCATTTAAGATTCCTCCATGTCTTTTCATGGCTTGATAACTCATTTCTCTTTAGTGCTAAGTGATAATCATTATATGAATGTATCACAGTTTGCTTATCCCCTCACCTGTTAAAGAACATCTTTGTTGCTTCAGTTTTTGGGAATTATGAATAAAGCTTCTATAAACATTTGTGTGTAGGTGTTTATGTGGACATAAGCTTTCAACTCATTTGGGTAAATACCTAGGAGTATGATTGTTGCATCACGTGGTATAACTATGTTTAGCTTTGTTAAGAAACTGCTGCCAAACTGTCTTCCAAAATGGCAGTACTGTTTTGCATCTCCAAAAGGTGAGAGTTCTTGTTGCACCATATCTTCGCCAGCATTTGGTGTTGTCTGTGCTTTTGATTTTAACCACTCTAATAGATGTGTAGTGGTGTCTCGTTGTTGTCTGAATTTGCAATTCCCTAATGACAGATAATGTCGAGTACCTTTTCATATGCTTATTTGTCATCTGCATATCTTCTTTGGTGAGATCTGTTCAGGTCTTTTGCCCCCTTTTGAAAATTATATTGTTTGTTTTTCCTGTAATAGAGTTTGAAGAACTCTTTGTATATTTTGAATACAAGTCCTTTATCAGATGTGTTTTGTAAATACTTTCTCCTAGTCAGTAGGATTGTCTTCTCATTCTCTTAACAGTATCTTTTGCAGTGCAGAAGTTTTAAATTTTAATGAAGCCAACTTATCAAATTTCTTGCTGGGATAATGCTTTTGGTGTTATATCTAAAAACTCATTGCTAAGCCCAGGGTCACCTGGATTTTTTTCCTATATTCTAGCAGTTTTATAGCTTTGATTTTACACTTAGGTCTGTGATGAGTTTTGAGTTAAGTTTTATGACAGGTGTAAAGTTAGTATCTAAGTTCATCTTTAAAATGATTGTTCGGTTATTCTAGCATCATTTGTGGAAAAGACTATTCTTTCTCCATTAAATTACTTTTGCTATCTTTGTCAAGTTCAGTTGCTATTATTTGTATGGGTCCATTTCTGGCTCTTTGTTATGTTTCATTGATGTATTTGTCTGTTCTTTCACCGATGGTACATTGTTTTAACTACTGTTGCTTAAGAGAAAGTTTTGAAGTCAGGTAGTATCATTTCCCTCATAAAGAAGACTTTGCTTTTCTTTTTCAGTGTTGTGTTGGGAATATGTCAGAACTAGTAGGTAAATAAGTGCTAGAGAATCTAATGCACAGCATAGTGATTATAGTAAACAGTACTGTATTATAAACTTCAAAGTTGCTAGGAGACTAGATCTTAATTGTTCCATACAAAAAAAGATGATAATTATATGACATGGTAGAAGTGTTAGTTTAGCTGAAGTTACAGTGGTAATCATATTGCAATATATAAATATATCAACATGTTGCACACCTTAAACTTATACAATGTTATATGTCAATTATATTTCAGTTAAAAAAAAGAAAGAATAAGCTTCCCATAGCTATATTCTTATATTAAAAAATATTGTATTGGTTATTCTGGATCTTTTGCCTTTCCACATAAAGTTTAGAATCAGTTTGCAGATGTCCACCAAGTAACTTGCTGGGATTTTGATTAGGAAGGTCTTGAATCTATAGATGAAGGTGGGAAGAACTGACCTCTTAACAGTTTTGAGTCTTCTTATGTATGAACATGGAATATCTCTTTATTTATTTAGATCTTTGATTTCTTTCATCAGAATTTTGTAATTTTCCCATATAGGTCTTATAATATTTTGTTAGGTTTACATCTAAGTATTTCATTTTTGGGCGTGCTTATATAAATGGTGCTTCATTTTTAATTTCAAATTCCAATTGTTCATTGCTAGTATATAGGGAAGAAAGAATTGACTTTTCTTTGTTAACAAAACAAAATTTTTGACACATTCTAATGTTTAAAGCAAGTCACAGAGAGAGAGACTACAGAAGGTATGAATGTTGAGTTTCGTTGAGGGCCACCAGTATAAGAGATCCCCACACTGGGGAAGTAATTTTTACACATGAACTGTTAGAGAACCACCAGAGCCTTCTTCTGGTCATGCCCTAACTTGTATGGTACTGCTGAGGTCCTACAAGTCAATTTCTAGTGTGGGCAAAGGGAGGCTTTGTGGATGAGACCCAAACAGAAAGTGCTAGTGCCTAAACCCTCTCCATGTGCAAAGAACTAGGATTTGCAGTATATTTTCCAGGTGCTTCTTGACAGCGTCAGGGCCTCTAAGGTTTGGTGACTTCCTCCTGGTTTGTAAATTATGTCTGAAAGAGTATTATTTTAAAAATTAAATTTAAACCTAACACCTTTTGGGGTTGTCTTTAAACTAATTTTGAAGGGAAGAATAAATAGCAAAGACCAGTCTACTCTATTATAAGATGTATTATATAGATAATCAAGATTGTGTGGTATTGGCCGAGGGATAGTCACAAAGATCAATGGAATAAGAGCTGAGAACCCAGAAATAAGCCCACACAAATAGTAGCTCAGTAGATTCTTGACAGAGGTTCAAAAATAATTCAATGGAAAAAGGATAGCTTTTTCATTCTTCTGTATATAGCTGTCCAATTTTCCCAGCAGCTATATATGGAGGAATGAAACTCAACCATACTCTAACACCATACACAAAGATAAACTCAAAGTGGATGAAAGACCTCAATGTGAGACAGGAATCCATCAAAATCCTAGAGGAGAACATAGGCAGTAACCTCTTTGACATTGGCCACGGCAACTTCTTTCAAGATACATCTCCAAAGGCTAGTGAAACAAAAGCAAAAATGAACTTTTGGGACTT
>NW_022589730.1:12699054-12815912 GCF_004348235.1 Phoca vitulina | reverse complement strand
AACAGACACATGGAAAAATGTTCATCATCATTAGCCATCAGGGAAATTCAAATCAAAACCACATTGAGATACCACCTTACGCCAGTTAGAATGGCAAAAATTGACAAGGCAAGAAACAACAAATGTTGGAGAGGTTGTGGAGAAAGTGGAACCCCTTACACTGTTGGTGGGAATGCAAGTTGGTACAGCCACTTTGGAAGACAGTATGAAGGTGCCTCAAAAAATAAAAAATAGAGCTATCCTATGACCCAGCAATTGCACTACTGGGTATTTACCCCAGAGACACAGATGTGAAAAGAAGGGCCATATGCACCCCAATGTTCATAGCAGCAATGTCCACAATAGCCAAACTGTGGAAAGAGCCGAGATGCCCTTCAACAGATGAATGGATAAAGAAGATGTTGTCCATATATACAATGGAATATTACTCAGCCATCAGAAAGGATGAATACCCAACTTTTACATCAACATGGATGGGACTGGAGGAGATTATGCTAAGTGAAATAAGTCAAGCAGAGAAAGTCAATTATCATATGGTTTCACTTATTTGTGGAACATAAGGAATACCATGGAGGACATTAGGAGAAGGAAGGGAAAAATGAAGGGGGGGAAATCGGAGGGAGAGATGAACCATGAGAGACTATGGACTCTGAGAAACAAACTGAGGGTTCTAGAGGGGAGGGACGTGGGTGGATGGGTTAGCCCGGTGATGGGTATTAAGGAGGGCACGTACTGCATGGAGCACTGGGTGTTGTACAAAAACAATGAATTGTGGATCACTACATCAAAAACTAATGATGTATTGTATGGTGACTAACATAACATAATAAAATAAAATCTAAAAAAAAAAAGGATAGCCTTTTTAACAAATGGTGATAGAGAAATTGGACATCCATAGACCGCCCCCCCAAGAAAATGAAAGAAAAAAGAATCTTCAGTTCCACATATGAGTGAAATCGTATGGTATTTGTCTTTCTCTGACTGACTTACTTTGCTTAGCATGATACCCTCTAACTCCATCCACATTATTGCAGATTTAAGAAACAAAACAAACATAGGGGGAAAAACAGAGAGGCAAACTAAGAAACAGATTCTTAAGTATAGAGAACAAACTGATGGTTATCACAGGGCGGGGAGTGGAGGAATGGGTTAAACAGGTGATGGGGATTAAGGAGGGCACTTGTGATGAACACCATATGGTGTCAAATGGAAGTGTTGAATCATTAAATTCTACACCTGAAACTGATACTACATTGTATGTTAACTAACTGGAATTTAAATAAAAACTGGGAAGAACAAAAAAGAAAAAAGAAAAAAGAAAAAAAGCTTGATCTAAACCTCATACAAAAATTAACTCAAAATTGACTTTTAAATGTAAATGTAAAACTATAAAACTTTTAGGAAAAAAATCGACAATTTTTGGGATTTAAGGCTAGGCAAAGAATTTTTAGGTTTAACAACAAAAGCATGATCAGTAAGAGGAAAACATTGATAAATTGGACTCATGAAACTAAAAACTTTCACTTTGTGAAAGTGCTGTGACGAGGATGAAAAGTCAAGTCAAAGTATCTAACAAAGTACTAGTTTCTAGAATGTATGAAGAGCTCTCAAAGCTCAGTATTAAAAACCAAACAGTCCAATTAGAAAATGGCAAAGACATGAAGAGATATTTCAAGGAAGAGCATATTTAGATAGCAAATAAGCACATGAAAAGATGTTCCATATCATTAACTATTAGGGAAATGCAAACTAAAGCTACAATTAGGTATCACTACACATTTATCGGAACACCTGAAATAAAAAATAGCCACAGCAAATACTGGCGAGGATGTGGAGAACTAGCTCACTTATACATGCTGTTGGAATGCTAAATGGTATGGCCACTCTTGAAAAACAGTTTGGCAGTTTATAACACACACACACACACACACACGAAAACCCCTAAACTAAACATGAAATTGTGACCCCCAAATTAGGCACTGTCCTAGAGAGATTAAAAACTTACATTCACATAAAAACTTGCATGTAAATATTTATAGCAGCTTTATTTATACTGTCTACAAACTATAAACAACCCAGATGTCCTTCTACCAGGGAATGGCTAACCATGCTGTGGTATATCCACACCATGGGTATTACTCAGAACTGAAAAGGAACAAACTATTGATAAATGCAACAACCTGGATGGAACTCCAGAGTATTACTCCAATTGAAAAAATGGCAATCCCAAAAGATTACATACTGCACAATTCCATTTCTATGCCATTATTGAAATAACAAAACTCTAGAAATGGAGAACAGATTAGTGGTTACCAGGGTTTACGGATGAGGCTAGGGTGGAGTGAGTATGGTTTTAAAAAGGCAACGTGAGGAATCCTTGTGGTGGTGGAAATATTCTGTATCTTGACTTTACTAATGCCAGTAGGCTGGTTGTGACATTGTACTAAAGTTTTGCAAGGTGCTGTCATTGGGAGAAACTGGGTAAAGTATACACGAGAACCCTGTGTATTATTCCTTAACAACTGCGTGTGAGTGAGCCTACAATAATCTCAAAATGAAAAGTTTAATTTAAAATGGAACACTATTATTTTTTTAAATTTTTTATTGTTACATTAATCACCATACATTACATCATTAGTTTTTGATGTAGTGTTCCATGATTCATTGTTTGTGCATAACACCCAGTGCTCCATGCAGAATGTGCCCTCTTTAATACCCATCACCAGGCTAACCCATCCCCCCACCCTCCTCCCCTCTAGAACCCTCAGTTTGTTTCTCAGAGTCCATTGTCTCTCATGGTTCGTCTCCCCCTCCGATCTCCCCCCTTCATTCTTCCCCTCCTGCTATCTTCTTCTTCTTCTTTTTTTTTTTTTCTTAACATATATTGCATTATTTGTTTCAGAGGTACAGGTCTGTGATTCAACAGTCTTGCACAATTCACAGCGCTCACCATAGCACATACCCTCCCCAATGTCTATCACCCAGCCACCCCGTCCCTCCCACCCCACCCCCCACTCCAACAACCCTCAGTTTTAGAACACTATTATTAATGTATAATTTAAATACAGTGAAATGTTCAAATCAGTCAGTTTAATCTGTTTTGACTAATGTATGCCCCAAGGTGCATGCACCTTCCCAGGTAACCCTGCCCCAAGAGGAACAACTACTATTGTGGTTTTGATTTTTCTTACTGTGTGTACTTACCATATGTACTTACCGTATACCTATGTGGTTTTTTCTTCCCTCGGTCTGGCTTCTTTCACTCAGCATAATGCTTTTCAGATTGACCCAATGTTTTTGTGTGTATTGGTAGTTTGTTTCCTTTTAATGCTTTGTAGTGCTCCAGTGTACAGACCTGTCCTGGTTTGTCCCCACTTTCTCTTGTTGGACATCTAGTGTTTAGCTCTTATGTTTAAAGCTACTGTCAGCATTCTTGAAAAAGTCTTGTGGTGGAAATAATGTTTTCATTTCTCTTGGATAAATACTTTGGAGAGGAATTGCTAGATCACAGGGTAGATGCAAGTTTAACTTTTTAAGAATCTGGCCCTTTTCCCAAAGTGGCTGTACCATTTTACACCTCACCAGCACTATAGGAGAGTTCTGGTTGCTCCACATCTTTGTCAACATTTGGTAGGGTCAGTCTTTCTTTTTTACTCATTCTAGTGGCTATGAAGTGATATGTCTTTGTGTTTTAATTTGCATTTCTCTGATGACTAATGATATTGAGCATTTTGTTATGTGCTTATTCACCATTCATTCATATTCTTCAGTGAAGTGTTCAAAAGAACTCTTCTTTAGAAAGAGTTGCTTTATGTCAGGAAATATTTGGCCATTTATTTCTCTTACCTTTTTTTGTTTGTAGGTGTTTGTGTGTTCTATGGACATACACTTTTTTTTTTAGGTGTATGCATGGTGAATATTTTCCCCTAATCTGGGACTTGCCTAGTTTTTAAGTAGTGAATTTGTCTTGACTTACCTGAGTTGCTTATTATAGTTGAAAGGCTCTTTCTGTGTCTAGTGGAAAATAAAACAATAATATTGTTGATTATTTTTCTTGGGTCTATGCCTCAAGCTCTTTCCATTTTGTTGCCAACTGGGTCTTTGTCAAGAGCTAGGAAAGTGCCCAAGGTGTTGTTTTCAGAACTCTTGATTTTCACATGACATGACTTCTTTTGAAAGAGTTGCTTTATGTCGGGGAAATTAAGAGTTCTAGTTTCACTGAAAGCGTCATGTTTTTTGGAAATGTCCTGTCAGAAAACGGAAACTTTTGCAAAATAATGGAGATTGGTTGGGTGATTACATTCCAAGGATTGAAGAAGCCAAGGAGTGGGAATTTACAAACCACAGCAAAATGTACCTGTCAGAATATCATTCTCACTTTATGTTACAAATCATGTGTGGTTCCATCTGCAACTGGCAGTCAGTGAGGAAGCCTTTTATGTCTTCTCGATCCACTTTTCCAAACCTTCATGTCTTGCCCTATCTCAGTCTGAAACACACCCTTTTCCCTTGCACTCAATAAAAACATGAGGAGTTTAGTTTAACGAATGGTTATTAAGTGCTTACTGAATGTCAGGCATTTAGCAAAAAAACATGGTCTCTGTCCATAAGGAATTAACAATCTAGACAAGACTTTTAACTCATATATGTAAATTTATTTAAATATGTATCCGTCCTTTTTTGCTGTACTCTTGTGTTTGGAAAGGACCATCTCTTATTTTGTGTAAAGTTGGTTCTTCTACCTGCATTGAATCTTGCTGCCTTATATCTCTTTGGGTAGCTTTTCTTATCAACTTTTCTCTCTTTTCTCTAAAAATAGCCACTTGTCCATTTTTTTTTTTTCTTTTCTTTAGTACATACCTTTAGTATCCAGATCTGCATCAAGCTGCCTTATGGACCTTACTTAATTCTGTGTCTAGTTCAAGTAAATGCCAGTAAATGTATTTATTTACTGTAGTGTCTCAGGAAAATACCCAAGTGGTGGGATTGCCAGATAAAATACAGAACACCCAGTTAAATTTGAATTTCAGATAATGCTTTCTTTAGTGGAAATATGTGCTATACATAGTATAAATTTGTTCCATATAGTATTTGGGATATACTTATACTGTAAAATTATTCATATAACTGGGCATTCTGTATTTTTACTTACTAAATTTGGCTACCCTATGAAGGGGGATGACATAATGCAAATGAAAATTCCAGAAGTCAACATTCTCCATCCCTTTCCATCTCCCGCAACATAGAGCAGATGCTCCTGAAGTCCTCCTTACCCTCTCTTCCATGCTAAGCTCCCAGGAACAACTAACTCAGTCTAAACAGGATCTGCTTTGTCCAGATTCCACAGTAAATCTTTTACTTCTTTGTTTTGTACTCACATTCGCCCTTCACTCGTTATGTCCATTGAAACCACAGAACTGGTCCTGGCTCAACTGCTCTTTTAATCTCCTTCCTCTGGGAAGGTTGTAAATACTTACCATTCATTTTTTCTCTTGTTGGAATAGGCTAAAGTCACAGATAAAAAGTTCTGTAGCTTTTCTTCTTCTAGCATTCTTATGTCACGACTTCTCTTCGAGGGTGTGTTCTTTTTTAGTATGTTCTGCAGTGCATTGCAGCTTAGATTCTTCCCTTAGAATACCATTAAGGCAACTTCCATCAAGATTACTTATGCCCTCTTGGTTGCCTCCAGGTTCTTTCTTGAAATTTTCCTTTAACTTCTGATGGAGGTCATCATCAAGATGGCCTGCCCAAGGTGAGGGAGTAGCTGGGGACTGAAATCCAGCATGTACTCTGCTTTCCAGCTCATGCTAACTGTCCTAGACCATGAGGTCCAATAAATAACACTCTTACTTCACCTGAGTCCTGAAAAATATTGAGAGAAAGTTGAAGAATTCGGGCAGATGGAGAATAAAATACTTATTACAGGTCAAGATAGGTTGAAAGACAGGATTAGATATGAGCCAGCAATAGATTCTAATTCTGGTATGCAGAATTAGACAGATGTACAACCTTGTCATAGAAATTACTGGACCCTCAATGTGGGGCACTGCCCCAGGAAGAACCTGGGGCAGGAGGAAAAGACCAGAGTGTGCACTTCCTTTGGACAGCTAGCACCCCCATGAGGAAACTGGCAGCTTCTCTCCCAAACCCACCCACAGGCAATGTCATGGATTAGATGTGTTGGACACCTGTTGTGAGCCACTTTACGTGCTGTTGCCCCACTTCCTAATCTAGCTGCTAGTGAGCCTGTCAGTTCTGCACAGGCTTTGAATGGCTTTGTGCACTGCAACCTGAAAACACTTCTGTTCACATCTTGCTTCTAGCTCCAGGGCTTTTCTAATGCTTCGGTGTAGGATGGGCATGCTTGACATATGTACAAGTACAACCTGAGTTCGTACCCATGAGGTCACCTTTGACCAATGGGGATGAAAGCTGGTAGATTCAATGCTTCCCTCATTTTTCCTCTATGTGGACAGTTGTGAGATATATTTTAGGAGGTCCGTGGGATCAGGTACCCAGTGGCTAACTCATTATATTAGCTTTCCCTCTTTTCCAGTACCACTTCTTTCTCTTCTATTCCCTGAGATCATTTCCTTCATTAATTCCAGGCCTACAAGACTTTTTCTACTGCTCTGCTTTCAGAGAATCCAGGCTGAGACACTAGGGAAGGAGGAGTGGGTGAAAGAGTAAAGAGAGGCAAAGAGTGTTATGTTGATGGGTGTACTTCCACCTGGAAGGAAAAATCAAATGGTGTGTAAGAACTTCTTCTCTAGTGGGGAAAATAACAGGGTGTCCATCTAGACAAAGGATGAAAAAGATCTTTGATCAGTTCAATTCTTAGATAGCAAGAAAGCTAAGAAAACCAGTCTTTTTCTTACTGGATCTGAAAGGAGATGAAAACAAGCTGAAGATGTGGAGGATGAGCCCTAACCATGGATACGAGGCTTCCAAGCGATGGAAACCCCTAGTCAGAAGGAGCTCACATGGAAAACACTTGCTCTGAGCAAAAAAAAGACTGGACAGATTTAAGACTCTTCTTAGTTCTGTGTGGTTAGTTGTTTACAACTGTTTTTATGAGAATCTTTTTTTTTTTTTTTTTTTTTTAAAGATTTTATTTATTTATTTGACAGAGAGAGACACAGCGAGAGAGGGAACACAAGCAGGGGGAGTGGGAGAGGGAGAAGCAGGCCTCCTGCGGAGCAGGGAGCCCGATGTGGGGCTCGATCCCAGGACCCTGAGATCATGACCTGAGCTGAAGGCAGACGCTTAACGACTGAGCCACCCAGGCGCCCCTTTTTTATGAGACTCTTATGGGCATAGTGGATATTAGGGCCATAATTTTAAATCTACTTCCTCTGGTTCTTGTGTCTTTTATAAATGGTTGAGGTTTTTTTTTTTTTTAAGATTTCAGTTTTTAAGTGATCTCTACACCCATTGTGGGGCTCGAACTCACAACCCTGAGATCAAGAGTCTCATGCTCTTCCAACTGAGCCAGCCAGGTATCCCTAGAATGATTGAGTTTTGACTAAAGGAGAACATACTGAACACCTACAAGGTGCAGAAAAATCACTGGCCATAAAGGACTTTCTGTTGTCATAAGTGCGGTGAAGTCCACCATCATAGTTTAAGTTTGGGCAGTGGTTATCCCCCTGGGGAGGCTGGGCTGTGTATTACATGGGCAAGAATAGCCTCGGGGAAGCTAGGCTTGTCTCATAGTGCTGATTCTGGCTACTGCACGGCCCAAACATTTTTTGTCTCCGGCTTTGATGTCTACCCCTAATCTATAATCTTTCTTGCATGGTGCTGAATCATACCTGTGAACTCACTCTAGGTAGGGGCAGCTTGTTGCTCCTACCAAGCTTTTAAACTAAAACCACAGAATAAGTCCCGCTTGAGCTCATTGTTATTTCCTTTTTATGGGACAGGAATTACCTGCCTGCAAAGCTCCTCACAAAAAACATGTACTCCATGCAAGAGAGCTCAGAAAATCTTGGGATGAATGGGCCTCAGGCCAGGAAGCATCAGTCATGGCTAGAGTCTTTCTGTCACAGCTGGGATCTTTCCTTTTGTATCACCGTCTGCCATGCACACTGAAACAGCAATCTTTGGAATTTTGAATATGGTGCTGCTAACTTGAATGTGTCCCAGTTACTCTTTTTAGAAAGACAGCTTATTTTCTTGAATAGAGATTAGGCTTGTAAATGTGTCCTCATTAGCAAGGCAGAAGGAGGTTAAGAACCGGGCACTTCTCCAGAAAGCCCTGGCCATCCCGAGAGTCTCCTGGATGCAGAGCAGCTCTGGGTGGCTTTTAGAGGGACTTCCTTCTCAGGGCTGTCCTTTCTGCCAGGCGGATGTAGAGCTGAATCACTAAGGACACAATGGAAAGGGAGGGGCAAAAAGTGAAGGCTTTATATTTCCTCTCCAGGGACACAGCTCTCATCTCACCTGCCAAATTGTACACTTCACCCTGGAAAGCAACAAAGGTAAAGAGAAGTATTTCTGTACTACATTATTTCAGCTGTGCTTGCTGTCCTTGAGGAGCAGATAAGAGCAGTATAATACAGTAGCTGGGCAGGTGTGTAATGAGCCAAATGAGCGTGAAGATTATTCTTCGATTGAGTGTGGCTTTTGCTGATCTCTTGATGAATACATTAACATGTTTGTTAATACATTAACATTGATGGTGTGCGTTTTAGAAATCCTTGAGGCAGGCTGACTTAATTTTAAACCTCTGATTTGTTTAGCAAAATAGATCTCTGTTGATATTTTCTACTTTCTCATAACCCTTATTCAGAGCAGAGCGCATTACACATGGCTCTGGCCTCTGTGTGATGAAACTTTTCTGAGTTCCTTAGAGGATCTTAACTGCACTGGAGTGGCCTTATTAATAACTTGGTGTGTTGGGAAGAATGCCTTACAATGTTCTGTCCTCTTGCAATACTTTAGTGACAGTATCTCCTTTTAAGATATGTTTGTTCCTCACATTTCCCGAATAGTTCTTTTTTCTAGAGATCCTCCTTCTTAACCTAGAAGGGCTGCAGCCTTGGGCATCCTTTTACTGTTTTTCTCCCATGACAGCTTCCAGATGACACATTCCTTTTGCTTGGGAGGGATTTTTCTCCATCTAAAAGCAGACAGAAAGGTACACTAAAAGAAATTTTCTGCCATTCCTTCCTTCTTTGGGAGCTCACTTCAAAGTCCTTCTATGGGTCTGTGCGTCTGCAGTAGGATTCTGTGTGCCTTGGGACTTCTGTCTTTCATGGCGTCCTCTTTTCTGAAACCAACTGCATAATATTAATTAAACTAGAAACTGTAAAATATTTATACTGTTGATTTCTGTAATACATATCCATTGTTGGGTAATTGTGCAAGACATGGATGATTTCACAGGTAGGTTTTCCCTGCCTTCAAGGAGCGCTAAGTCTAGTGAAGAAGACTAACATATTCAGTGAATAAGAATCTGTAAATTCATACACACATTTGTGTCTCAGTGTCTCACAGAGACAACTACTCAGATGTAGAGGAAACAGTCAATTAAGGTTACTGCATAAAATCCATTGAACACCAGATTAACGTGGATACTCTGTTGTGCTAACAGCCAGAAGAGTGAAATTTTGGAAAATGAATGATGATAGTAGTGCTCTTAAGAGCTAGGTGAATGATAGTGAAAACTCTGTTTTACAAATAAACGTGCCAAATACCAAAAGTTCATGCATTAATTCGAATTATATATTCCCAATAGTTTTTGAGAAAAACCTAAACCTAAATCTTTTCTTCTTGGTGCTGTGAATTAAATGCTTGAAGAGCTAGAAGATCTTATTGTGAAGTGAGGCAAATAATACTATACTTAATAACCATTAACTGTTAGAGTAAGCCTCTTAATGCCTTGTATCTTGGACAAAAATTTCTTATTTTTTCTGGTAAGATGTTATCCTTATAAGATAAGGATAATAATGATAATGCTATAAAAACAAAACCATTTTACCACAAATGAAAACTTCTCAGAATAGCATCCAGTGGCAAGTGGAAAGAGCATGGATTTCAGAACAGATGGGCTTGGGTTCAAATCATGGCTTGCCCACTTACAGTGTGTGATTTCCCAAACCCTCACTGCCTTACCTGCAAAACGGGGGTAACACAGCCCATCCTGTAGGACTTAAATTCCAAATAATGTGTGCAGTGCTTGGCACATACACAAACCCTGCGATTCAGTCATTTCCTTTACAAAGAAACCTCAGGCAGGTGTGTAAAGGGCTGTGTATGAGGATGTTCATCATAGCTCTGTTGCTGATGGTGTGGAGGAGGAGGCCACTTGGGTGTCTGTCTCTGGGGAGTGGATAGGCAAAATGTGAAAGCACAAAAACACAGTACTTACAAGTAACAGATGATGTTTCCAGAGAAACCAGGATGAGTCTTAAAAATGTAGTGCTCAGTGAAAAATATTTAATGTAAGATCATTGATGAAAATGAAAAAATGCCTAAAATAAGGAAACATATTTTTAAAGGACACATGTAAATAAAAGAATATGCTTTACAAATTATAAGTGTTGTCTGTGGGGATGGAGTAAAAAGAAAATGAATTGGGTTGAAGTCAATAAGCAAAGAAGAGAATTATGGCCCAATGATGGCTGTGCTAAGGACCAAGGGGTATGATTACTTCAGTCCTCTATGCTTGTGGTTAAAAAAGAAGAAAGAAACAAACAGATTAATAATATAAGAGTGCATAGGCCGCCTGGGTGGCTCAGTTGGTTAAGCGTCTGCCTTCGGCTTAGGTCATGATTCCGGGGTCCTGGGATTGAGTCCCTCATCGGGCTCCCTGCTCAGCGGGAAGTCTGCTTCTCCCTCTGCCCCTCCCCCCTGCTCGTGCTCTCTCTCTCTCTCTCTCACCCCCACCCTCTTGCAAAAATAAATTTAAAAAAATCTTTAAAAAATAAAATAAGAGTGCATTGCTCACATAGGTGGTCTCTCAGTATATCCCCACACTCTTTTCCTAGGTGCCTCCATAACTGCAAGGCTACTGTAACTCTCCTATGTAGGCAGGCTTTTTATAATGACGATATGACATGGATTTAAGAAGAATAAATTTACATTTACTTATAAATCTGAAATCTGAAATTGCATTCTAGAGCCTGACTCCATTAGCTAACTCCAGATACTGAAATGCAGACTGCAGTATGAAGAGCGTTTAAGGTTTGGAGATGCTTCATTACTGGACCAGAATTGGTTTCTTATTAAAGTAACTAAGAGCTTTCAAGGATGTTATTATTATTAGACCTGTTACAGAGAGCTCTATTAAAATTAACTTGAAGAACAGTGTCCTGTTAAAGGTATATGCTAGTATTTTCATTAAATAAGATTAGCAAAACTTTTGTGTTATACCTTTAAAAAAACTGTCAGGAGCAAAGGAAAATACAGTCCAGGCTGATTATAATTATAACTGCTAGGCTCTATTATACTATGTTGGGTGGTCTGATGAATGGAAATAGGTAGCATCTAGTTCTTAATGATTATTTTAGGACAACCAGTTTCAATTACAGGTGTGTGTCATCACCATTTTTTGCCATATAAATTTGGTGGGCCATTATTTTGAAAGTCCACAAGTGACATGTTTCCTTTCAGTCTCTCTCTGCCTGAGAAGTGCTGAGCTGTGCTCTCTGCTCCCTTCCCCAGATCTGAGGCCTTCACCCTAGGTTTGGCTTTGTTTAGCTTGTAAGGCACAAAGCACTATGTTTTAGTGACAGGTATGACACTAATGCCTAAATCAGTAGCCCAACAGAGTCACACCCCCGAGAACACACTTCCAGTGAGCTCAGCTCAGATATGAACTGTCTGAAAACAAGGCAAGTTAGTAACTAAAATAAATATACCTGGGTGGAGATAATAGACTGGCTATCTGTCATAATAGCCTAGAGAATATAGGCCCAGACTTGGTTTCTACAAGAGTGCACAGCTGTAATCTAGAAGACGAGAGGAAGAGGAACGAAGTAGTTCCAGATAGCTGGGGGACTAAATGAGGGAAAAGATGTAGCTGGGCCAGAAATGTGTGAATGTGAGGTAGGTGGGCTAATTGGTTCTAGCGGATAAGGGTGTATAAAGAAATCCCTAAAGTAAGTCGGGATGCTTTTAGCTGCAAGTAATAGAAGACTCAGTCAAAACGAGCTAAAGTATAAGGAAACATCATCTTACATGACAAGAAATCCCAAGGTAGGACAGATCCAGGTTGGGTTAATCTGTCTACTCAGTTCTGTCCACCTTTCCTCTCTGACATCTGGCTTATCCTCTTGGGCTGGCTACATCACAGTCACACAATGGCTGTCATGACAGTAGTCACATGAAGACAAAACAACTGAGAGGAAGGAGAGGGCAGGCTTCCCCCTGTGAGTCTTTTATCAAAGGGAGCCCTCTTCTAGAAGCCCTGGAGTGACTTTTTGTCCTTATCAGCAAAGATCATGGCACCTTCAGATCTTTAAAATTCTATTTATTTCCCCCAAAACTTGATTGAGGAATAATCGACAAATATAATATCATATATTTAAAGGGTACAGTGTGATGATTTCATATACATAAACATTGTGGAATGTTTACCAAGATCACATCCATCACCTCATACAGTTAACTGGTTTTTGTTGTTTTTTTTTTTTCCCTTTGGTGAAAATGCTTAAGATCTACTCTCAGCAACTTTGAACTACACATTATTATTAACTGTAGTCACCATGCTGTACATTAGAACTTCAGAACTTCTTCTTATAACTCAAAAGTCTGTACCTAATTCGTCACTGATAGGGGATAATTACCTCAGTTGGCTTAAGCCAATCAAGGCTTGCTCTTGGGGCATGGGGAGCTTGAAGCCTTCTCTGAAGTACATGGCTAAGTGAAAGCTGCTTCACGACATCTGTGTTTTCTTAGCAAAGAAGAAGGGAAGGGCTGAACAGCAGGCAATCAGTTTTTTTTACTGTGCCATTTGGGGAGAATCTGAAGGTATCTGGAAGTAGAAAAGTGTTCTCCTATGAGGCTGTGAAGGTGGGCAGTCTAGTGAGACAGCATTTCATTTGGCTGAGCTTGTATAACTCGAGAATTTTTCTTTTTTTTTTAACATTTTATTTATTTATTTGAGAGAGAGAGAGAGAGTGAGCGCTAGTGGGGGGGGGCAGAGGCAGAGGGAGAGGGAGAAGCAGGCTCCCCGCTGAGCAGGGAGTTTGATGAGGGGCTCAGTCCCAGGACTCCAAGATCACGACCTGAGCCGAAGGCAGATGCTTAACCAACTGAGCCACCCAGGTGCCCGAGCTCGAGAATTTTTCTATACAAATTCCAGGATGGGGGGGCGGGTCTTATGGCATGGACAGTAAGAGCACAAAAACCTAATTCCTTCTGCTCTTTTGCTGCAGAACAATTTTAAATGTACACAAATGATAGTGAGACAGCTTTGAGCTACTGGTTGAAAGAAACAGAATCTTCTATTCATTAGGATCTGCAACTACTGGGAATTCCCACCTCTATCATTTACAGATTTCTCAAAAACTATGAATATGTAATTTTTCATGAAACAGTGTGCCCAGTCTCTTAAATTCATGAAATGAAATAAATGAACTCTATAGATTATCTGTATTTCCAAGTGATATTCTGAGATTTTTCCCCCCATCTATTCTCAGATAGTGCTGGGCATAAAATGGATTCTCTCAGCACAGCAAACGTTGAATTTTGCCTTGATGTGTTCAAAGAGCTGAACAGTAACAACGTAGGAGATAACATCTTCTTTTCACCACTGAGCCTGCTCTATGCTCTAAGTATGGTCCTCCTTGGTGCCAGAGGAAACAGTGCAGAGCAGATGGAAAAGGTATGGAACACAGCAAAGATTTCTCCATAGCCTAGAGGTCTTCCATGCACCCCTGTGGGTCAGCCAAATGCTCACATCTTTATACCAAGGGAATTCTGCCATCTTGTGAAAGAAGAAACATTTGGGAAAATCATATTTCTTAAAAATGAATGATGGCTTAAATAATGCAATAATAATAATGCAAATATCATAATACATGTAACACAGTCTCTTCCTTCCCATCAGTGCTCTCACGCATACATTTTTGCAGTGTACTTTTAGAGTTCACTTTTTCAATGATTTAAATATGACAGAGAACACACGTGTGGTACTGTTCTTGCCCTCTGGAATTGTAACTTAAAATAAACCTTAATGACACTTTAAAAGCTATCAAGTTTTTAAAAAATATTCATTAGTACATTTGAAGTTCATAAGAGCCCTATATAGCAGGTAGGGATTGTTATCCCCATTTAACAGATGGGGAAACTGAGAGAGACTAAGAGAAAAGGGGTGACTTTTCAGGTTACGTAGGCTGATATACAGTGATTTTTTTCATTATATGTATTTTTAATTGTTATGGAAAGTCTAGATGAACATCACTTAACAACTCCTAGAATACTCACATATTGTATTATTGTTTGCCTTTTATTTGTTTACTCCATATTTTGATGCACTTTCATGATTTTCTTGCTCTCAAAACAGGTATTGTATTGGGACACCATGTAATGTTTCATATGAACCCCAGATGGGCACTGTCATAGTGAATGACCTGAGAATGGTAGGAGGGGGCAGAAGAGCCTCGTGGACAAGAGCTCCGTCCCTGGACACTGGCAGATGGTTGTCAGGGACTATCTCTCTTGAGCTCATTTTCCCAAGCACGAAATGGGGGTAATACTGTCTACTTATAAAGCTGTTGAGAGGGTTAGGTAAGATATGTGAAGGCTTAGTTCAGTACTAAGAATGTGACATCACTAAATGTTAGCTATTTTTGTTGGTCTTTATCTGAAATGGAAAAACAGATGCTTATAAATACTCACTTTTATGGACTGTATGTTGCTTTTGATGCCAGTAGATCCCTCTTTTTCTTTCCTAGGTGCTTCATTTTAATCATTTTGCAGAGTCATTAAAACCAGAGTTCAAGGACTCAGCTAAGGTATGATAATATCATTGCTGAGCTGTCAAATGTTCTTTAACATAAGAGCACAAGAAATTATAGTGCAGGGGTTGAGTAACAGAGCCTCTCTTTGGCCCTTTAGGGAGTTAACAGTGTCTCCCTTGATCTATTCTTTTGGTCTTCCCAATAATCGCTACAGCCTATAGAGTTAACATAATGATAATAATGACGATAAAGTGCCCCAGATTTTATCATACCATTTATTGTCATTCTTGCTCAAACTTTCTGTTCTTTTATGGACTGCACCATAAATCTCAATATGGGATTGAGTCTGCCAGCCTCATCTGTGGAGTGGTAGATTTTTTCAGTGGGGGCACTGAGAAAGGACCCTGATGCTTTGCCTTATAATTAGATCCCAGATAAACAAGACCTAATGTTGCCCAGCCCACATTGCCTGGGACCATGGTCCCTGCTCTTTTCTAGTAGGAGAATTCCTTTTGACATAAAAATTATATAGAATTCACACATGAAGGTGGTTGTGTTTGATCGTGATTGATTGAGAAAACATATAAATGCATATAGGTTCACAGAATACTTGCTTCACAGAACTCCACTTGTTGTGAGGAGTTGAAAGCTTGTAGTTTGGGAAACTTTGCTTTAGGGAATGTAGGTATACCCCTATAATGTCCTTGAGTTCAGATGCATCAAGGCTGTAGGTCTAACAGAATTGCTCCTGTGATGGGTGAGTAAGGTCAGTTCAGTGAAGTGCTGAAGTGTTTGGTTACATGTCACACAGAAAACTGAGACATTGAAAGTAGTGTGGCAGAGAGGAGAGATGATTCTATAGGTACGCTGTAGTACAGGGATAGCAACAAAACTTGGATCATTGCCCTGAAGACCCCACTAGGATCTCTTTACGAAAACTTGTGCTTTTGGTCTAACCCACTGGGGCCAGCAAGTGCTTATGTGTTTTGCAACAGCTTCCAATTCTGCACACAATCTGTGAGTAAGGTCACAGAGTGCTGAGATTATTGTGCTAGAGGAAATCTACAGAAGGAACATGATTTAAACTCTCCAGCTCCTTGTTTGTTAATATTCTCTACCCTTTTATTCAGAGGCAATCATCCTGCTCTCTGCTTACAGTGTTCACATTATTTATAACCCTCTGGTGGCAAGAAATCAAGCAACTTAATACTCCACTCTTTGTTTATTGATGCTTCAGTGCAGCCAAGCTGGAAAGATTCATTCAGAGTTTGGAGTCTTATTCTCTCAAATCAACCAGCTAGACTCTAACTATACCCTCAGCATGGCCAACAGACTCTACGGGACAAAGGCAATGGTGTTCCATCAGGTACGTTCATATGGAATGCTGTAAATATCACACCGTAAAATAAGTGAAGAGCGAGAAGAGCCACATGACATTCATCTTTAAGAGATTAAATTTGAGCTGACTTGACTTGAGTTTCAGTGAAATGGTTCTACCAAATTCCCATTTAAAGTTGTGAAATATCACATAAAAATTTTATTTCTGCAAAAATCACCAAAGTTGTCCAAGAATCAAGGTCAGGGATGAAGCACAAACACACACACACACACACACACACATCAAGGTCAGGGATGAAGCACAAACACACATACACACACACACACACACATCAAGGTCAGGGATGAAGCACAAACACACATACACACACACACACGTGCGCACACACACACACACACACACACACACACCATGGGGAGACCTAGCTCTCCGTTAGACCTCAAACAAGCAAAATGTACCACTCTGGTCCTTACTTATGTAATCGCCCTAGATCTCAGTTTTCCAATCTAGAACATAGGGCAGCAATTCCCATTTGTCTGCTTTGAGAGGACAGAGTAGTGAGAGTGAACTGCAACTTGCCATTTTGCTTTGAGTGTTTTAGAATGAAGAATTCCAATGATATGATAGAAGAAACAACCAAACATTTCTGAACATTCCTTTTGGAAAGCTTTTTGATTTGTTTAAATCCATTTGTTTTATTAAGAATAAGTACATATGGATTCTGTTTCCTTGCAGACGTATATACATGAGCTGCTTTTGTCTCTGTGTTGTAGATTTTAGAACACATAGAGCTTAGGCTTTTGCTTCCCTTACACTATTTTTTGTGTGTGATTGTCCTTTCTTTTACAGCAATATTTAACTTGTTCTGAGAAACTGTATCAAGCCACACCACAAACTGTTGATTTTGAATGGTCTCCAGAAGAAACGAGGAAAACTATTAATGCTTGGGTTGAAAGTAAAACTAATGGTAAGAATAAGTCCCACATGTGTCTCCAAACTTTATTTGCACTGTTTTGATAAGCTCTCTGAGTCAATGCTAACAAGGAATCTGGTTGAAGTCCAGGACCCAACACAGGCAGGTCAAGAATGGAGGAAATGGGGGAGTATTTGGGAATATTTGTAAATATCCTTTACAGTCATTTATCCTGATTGGGAGCTAAAGCTCAGTGACTCTGAGAATGAGAAGAACACTATTTCTACTTTACAGAAGTGTTGTACATTCTGCAATTAAATTTAATTAATTTTAAATCTACCTTTCACGATTTTAAAATAAACTTTCTGATTGTCAAATATTTCTTTGAAATTGCAGGTTAAATGTGTAGATTTAAAGATGTATCCATTTCATTATTTAAAAACATCTAGTTAAGGAAAGATTTAAAGAAAAACAAGTGGAGAGAATACTATAGTGAATCCTTATTGACTCATCACTCAGCTGCAGGATTTATTATCTAAAGCTATTTTCCCTTGCCCTTTCCCCCTAACTCTTCCAGGACAAATCCCAGAAATCATCTTTTTTTTCAGGTTGTTTCCTCTCAAAAATATAAGTTATTTAAAATAAAATGCCACTGCATCATTATTATATCTATAAATTTAAAAATAATCATTTAATATTAACAAATAGGCAGTGAGTTTTTGTATTTCCCCAATTGTCTCTTTTTTTGTTTGAATCAGGACCCAAATAACGTTTCTACATTGCAGTTGGTCAGTATGTTTCTTACATCTTGATTTTTAAATTAAACTTTTTTGATTGAAATATATATACTTATAGAAAATTTCATACATTCTATGTTTGCTGTTCAATGAATTATCACAAAGCAGAAATTATCACAAAAGTGAATGCCCTCAGGTAACCTCCCTCCACCTCTACCAAGTCAGAGAAATAAAACATTAGTTACTAGGAAGGGCACACTCTAAGGCCACTCTTGTGTCTCCTCCCAGAAACTAAACCGCCTTATTGCCAAACATTAAGGCTTCTCTGACTTCTTTACTGTATATTAATTCTGCCTAGTTAAAAATTTCATGTAATTAGAATCATAAAGCATATATTTAGGTTTTTTTTTTTAGGTTAACATTTTGTTTGTGAGAGTCATCCATGTGACTACAGGTTGGCACGGTTTGCTCATTTTCATTGATGTCTGTTTTGGTCTCTGAAAATACCTAAATCTATTTATCCATTCTACCGAGTCTTAACGAACACTTGGGACATTTTTAGTTTGGGTCTATTATGAATAGCACTGTTATGAGCATTTTGATACACATCTTTTGGTACATATGTTGTATGTGATTTTGTTGGATGGATACCTTGGAATGGAATTGCTGATCATATAAGGTGTATATATATTCAATTTTAGTAGATAACAGTATTCTAAAGTGGTTTGCCAATATACTTGCCCAAGCAATGAATGAGAGTTTTATTTATTCCTCAACTTTGCCAACACCTGTTAGTCTTACTAACTTTAGTCATTGTAGTTAGTTTAATTTTAATTTGTATTTCCTTTATGAATGATGTCATTGGACATTTTTCATACACTTCATGTCTTCCTTTGTAAAGTGCCTATTTGAGTCTTTTGCCCATATGTAAGGATGGTTTGTCTGTTTTTTTCTTATACATTTTTAGGAGTTACTGAATACATGTGTTGCAAGTAATTTCTACCATTTTGTATCTTCCTCTAATGGTGCCTTTGATGAATAGAAGTTCTTAATTTGAAAGGAGTAAAATTTATCAATCTTTTCCTTTACAGTCAGTACCTTAGCATACTTTTAAATAAATCTTTTGCCTACTCCTAGCTCATGAAAATATTTTTATACATTATCTATTAGAACCTTTATTGTTTCACTATAGTCAAGATTCATTTAAAAATTCATTCCACTCCACATGGACATCTAGCCGACATAGCACTATTTATTGGGAAGAGGATCCTTTCACCATTACACTGCAATGTAAACTTTATCATAAATCAGATGACCATATATGTATGAGTCTGTTTCTGGGTTCAGTGTGCTCCATCTATCTATTTATTCTCATGAAAATACCACAATTATGGTGGCTTTACAATACATCTTGATAGCCAGAAGTGTTAAGTTCAGTGTTGATCCTCTTCTGGGGCTGCCTTGACTTAGCTTGCTTGATTTTTTGCATTCCATATAGATTTTATTTATTTATATTTGAGTATAGCTGATGCACAATGTTATGCAAGTTTGCAGCATGGTGATTCAAGTTTATACATTATGCTGTGTTCACCACAGGTGTAGCTACCATCTAGCCCAATACATCGCTATTACAGTATAGTTGACTATATCCCTTATGCTATGATTTTATTCCCTTGACTTATTCATTCCATAACTGGAAGCCTCTGTCTCCCTCTGCCTCCCCTCTGGCAACCATCAATTTGTTCTCTGTATTTATAGGTTTGATTCTGCTCTTTGTTTATTCATTTGTAGTTGTTCTATGCAGTCATAAAAAAAGATGAGATCATGCCATTTGTGACAACCTGGATGGACCCAGAGGGTATTAATGCTGAGTGAAATAAGTCAGACTGAGAAAAGCAGATGCCGTATGATTTCATCATAAATGGAATCCATACACATTGTAAAATCAACTTGTCAATTTTTGTTAAACATACTAGTTGAAATTTTAGTTGGAGTGTTATATATAGAATCTATAGGTTTGGAGAGAACAGGCATCTTTATAATATTCAGCTTCTAATCCATTTCCATGAAGTTTACCTCTGTTTATTTAGGTCCTCTTTAATTTTTTTCAACGACATTTTGTATTTCTGTATGTTAATGTCTTGTATGTCTTTTGATAAATGGTTTTCAGATATTTGAAGTGTTTACCAAATTTTAACTAGTATCAATTATTTCAAATTTTATTTGTTGTTGATGTAGAAATATATAATTGACTTTCATATATTAACATTGCTGAATTCTCTTAAATCTAGTTTATATATTATTTTAGATTTTCTATAAATACAATCATTTCCTCTTCAACCTTTCTTGCTTCTTTTCTTTTCTTTTTGGCTAGTGCCTGCAGTTGAATAGAAGTGCTGATACTGGGTGTCCTTTTGTTATGCCTTGTTTCTGGATTTATATCTTGTTTCTGAATGGTTTTAATAATATATATTTAAGTATAATGTTTGTTGCAGATATTTTTATGAATATATTTTTTTCAGATTAAGGAAGTTTCTTTCTATTTCTGGTTTGCTAAGAATTTTTGGCACAGATGACTAACCATATTATATTAAAGCCTTTTCTAAATCTATTGAGCTAAGATTTTTCTTCTTTACTAGACTAATTTAGTGAATTACATTAATTGATTTTTAGTGTTAAACCAACCTTTTAGTCCTACGATAAACCAGACTTGGTCATGGTATATTATACTTTTTGTGTTATCACTGGGTTTGATTTCTTAATATTTTCCTTAGAGATTTTACACCTATGCTTATGAAAGAATTTTGCCTTAGTTTTTATTTATTGAAATATTCATGTTTCTCCTCTTTTTCTAATTTCCAAAAAAGAGTTTATGTAAGGTTAGTATGCATTTTTCTCCTTTAAATATTTGGAAGAATTCACTGGTGACCCTCTGTGCCTGGTGTTTTCTATGTGGGAAATTTTTAATTAGAGATTTGATTTCTCTAGTAAATAGAGGCCTACATACATTTTCTGTTTTCTTTTTGTGTAAGTTTTTGAATTTTTTTTCAAGAAATATGTCCATTTTATCTGAATTTTCAAATGTATTAGCATAAAATTGCTCTTAATAGCCTTGTATTATCTTCTTAATGTCTTTTGGATATATAATGTTGTCTTTTTATTCCTAGAAATCTAAATGGTGCATTTTTTCTTTTTTTCTTGGTTAGACTTATTATGGATTTATAGTTTTTAGTCTTTTCAAAGAATCGATTTCTACTTTCTCTAATATAGATTTTTTATTACATTAATATTTATGATTATCATTTATTTCCTTCTTCTTACTATCTTCGTATTAAATTGCTATTCTTTTTCTAGTTTCTTGAGATGAACAATTGATTTTCAGACCATCTTTTTTTAATGTACACATTTAAGACAATGTCTTTCCTTCTGGTGTCACTTTAACTCCATCTCACAATTTTCCATTTGTTTTATTTCCACTATTACTCAGTTCAAAATATTTTCTAATTTTCATTGAGATTTCTTCTCTGAATCATGGGTTATTTAAAAGTGCTCTATTGATGTCCAAAAATTTGGAAATTTTCTCGTTGTTTTTTAGTTACTAATTTTTAGTTGTTTTTTTGTAATCAAAGAACATAATAATTCAGTTATTTGAAATTTATTGAGACCTTTTTGTAGCAAAACATATGTTTTGAATTTGGTAAAATTTTCATGTGCACTTAAAGATAATGTGTATTCTTTAGTTATTGGGTGAGATGTTTAATTTTATCAGGCCAACTTTGTTAATTTTGATGTCTATGTTTGCATATCCTTGCTTATTTTTTGTCTGCTTTTTTATCATTTACTGAGAAAGCTGTATTAAAATCTTCCACTATGATTGTGGATTTTTCTGTTTCTCCTTTTAGTTATGTCCAGTTTTGCTATGCATATTTTGAAGCTGTGTTATTATGTGCATAGATATTAAATTGCTGTATCTTCTCAGTGGATCAGTTCTTTCTTCATTATGAAACACCTCTTCCACCTTGCCAGATCCTGAACTTCAATTATTTTTTCTTTAGCACTGAGAGACTATAAGTAGTTCTTAAATTCTTGGTTCACTTGCTGCTGTGTTTCTTCTTATCTAGGTGTGGGGCAACTTTTGAAACTTCATTATACTTTGAGGGAAAAATTGTCCAGAACTCTCTATTGAGCTCACCTGCCCAGGTTTTCTCCTGTCTCTGGGATCGTTACCCCTTCAGTGTTGGTTTCCTGCTTCTTTGAACTCTATTTTTGGTCTTCCCAACCCTCTCATGATGTTCTACTCAGTTTCTCTGTCTCTTTTAGTCACTTTCTGCTCAGATTTTTTGCATCTCCATTGCTTATGATTAGCAGTTGCTTCAGAAACAACGCAGTGTAGAACTTAAAAAAAAAATGTATTCAGCTTTCCTTATAGTTCTTGCCAGGGATATTGGTCTGTCATAAACCATATTCTTATTGACTAAAGAAATCTCTTTAAATCTTTTTTTATCTTTTAATAATTTCTCTTTTGATCTTTTATTAATTTCCCCTCCTTTTTTTTCTTACAGAAAATTTGTTGAAGGAAATAGATATTTGCCTGCATTTTCTCATAGTCTAGGTGATGATGATTACACCTTGAAATGTCGTTTAATAATTTCCTGTTTTTATATTTCTCATAAGTTGGCAGTTAGACCTAGAAACTTGATAAGATTCTGGTGATTTTTGCTTGTGTGTTTGTTTTTTACTTTTGATAAATATGCTTCATTGGAGGTGTTGTGTTTCCATCAGGAAATAAATAATGTCTGGGCGCCCTCCCTTTTTTATGATGCTAGTAGCCTTTGATGATAATTGCTTAGGTCCATTATTTCAATAGGGGTTATAAAGTAGTATTCCAATTCTTGCATTACTTCTTTATAAGCTGGAATATTTCTATATAAGATACTTCACCTCATAAAAAAGTATTTGGTTATTCTAAGTACTGTTCATATGAGAAAAACAAAAAGAGAATGCTGGATTCTTTCTAATACCAATGTCAAAACTACCTTTTTTTTCCTTCTAGCATCCTTCGAAGATAGCCAATGAGTTTTATTTTTTTTAAGACTTATTTATTTATTTGAGAAAGAGGGGGAAGGCAGGGGCAGAGGGAGAGAGAGTCTTAAGCAGACTCTGCACTGAGCATGGAGCCCATCATGGGGCTTGATCTCATGACCCTGAGATCACTATCTAAGCCAAAACCAGGAGTCAGTCGCTCAACAAACTATACCACCCAGGTGCCCCAACCAATGAGTTTACTTTTAAAATATCCTTATGAATTCATAATTTTAGACATTCTGAGGTGTTTCAGTTTATTGGCCCCTTTTAGTCAGGGGTCACATCTTTCTATTGGTTTCTAAGTCCTTTTGACACCACCCTGCAGAATTTGATAGCTTCCTTGCCTTCCAGTTTGACCAGATGTTCCAGACGCATGTCCTACTCCTGACCTAGAATTACTTACTTCTCAAGGGGATCCTGAATCATTTTAATGAGAAATGATATTTAGAGACCATAATCTGGGTACAAGAGTACTCATTGATACTGGCTTGGTTATTGTTTATAGGCCTTCTCAGTGCATACATTTTTTTAGATGAAATACAGCATAATTTCTTACTGATATGACCAGTTCAAATTCAGATTCATAGGATTTTTACTTAACATGCCTCCTTTTTATATCTATTTCTCTTTTATCTTGTGTCAAAAATCCCAGATTCCAGTGTCACCAATATTATTGCAAAATCACATCATTCAACATAAACACGGTCTCAAAGTAACAATACTAATAGAATGTAACAGTAGCTTAAGATATTTTTTGCAGTTCTTTCTGTCCTTAGGATATATCTACCCAACTAGAGATGTACAAATTACCATGTTGAAATAACCTGTCTCTGTGTGGTTGTGCCACCAACTCATTGTACCAGTAGTTTCTGAGGTTTATGAATGTAGACAATCATATTCCTTGATATAGGAAAGAATTAAGTTTATTAAGTAACAAAATTAGGATGAAATAACATTAAAGTATTAAATTAGAGCTAATTGCATTTATGAAGAGGATGTCAGTAATATAAATACTTCTCTGAGAATAAAGACCACGTTTCTAACATACTCATATCTTACTATTTCACTTACCAGTGATGAACTCTCAACAGTATTTTGTTGATTGATAGATTGATAGATGTTATTCAAGCTTAGTAATAGGTGACCAGATTAAAATATGTATTTATTTAATTCTTTGTATTAAGTTAGAAAATGCTTGGAAAGGTCTACAAATTTTTCAGATCTGTTAACTTACTTAGAACAGTAATGGAAAAATTAAGCTTAGAGTCTAATGTTCCGGATATCCCTATGTTTCCTATTGTTAGATTATATTCCAAAAAGGTTTTATAAATTGCAGTGCACCAGAGTGCACCAAGAGGGCTTGGTGTTCAATCTGACTGGTATATCTGATTGTATATTTTTATAAATTCTCATTTTCAGATACATATTTACTTTAAGTCTTGGTATATACTTGTGATACACTAATTGCTAGGACATTATAAGAATGAATGAGTCTTTTGAATACTTAAAATATTTGGATGTGGTGGGGTGCTGGTAAGTATAAAGCCTGATAAATATTAGAAGGAAGCCGTAAGAGATTATTAATATTTTTTTAAATAAGCAGTAATGTATAGGAAAGCATTGGATATAACTAGGTATAAGACAAGTTGATCATTAGCTAATATACTAACTACTCCCTAGATGCCATCTTCTGATTAGAAATAACAAAGTATTTAATTCTTGGACATAAACTTCATTTGGTAAGGACAGCCTCGATGGCCAGGAGATAAAGTAGTTCTCCTGGCATCTCAAATTTATAACTAGCCTTAAAAAAGAAATGGTTCCAAATTTCTAGTGACTGTTCAACTCTCTGTTATTAATAAACCCAAGTTCAAATCCAAATACATTATCTGTTTTTTTTATTATTATTATAAGGAAAAGTCACAAACCTCTTTGGAAAGGGAACAATTGACCCTTCTTGTGTAATGGTCCTGGTGAACGCCATATATTTCAAAGGACAATGGCAAAATAAGTTCCAGGAAAGAGAGACAGTTCAAACCCCTTTTCAGCTAAGTGAGGTAAGTATTTTGTTTTTAGACTGATGATAAATTCTGAAGAATGCAATAATCATTTAAGGACAGTTTAGAAAGTTTTAGTGAAAATACTGGTCTAGGTTTCCATAGGTTTCTTTAATTGTGTCTTTTATGAATTTTATCTTCATTTTTCCTCATGAGGTGACAGTAACCTTTCTCACAGGGCACTAAACCGGAGTCTTTGGACATGGGGGCCACCCTGGGAGAGAAGAGAGCATGCTCTCTCCTCGCTCTTCCCCTGTCCACACATTCTTCCCACATATGCTGTGGCTGTTTTCTCAGCACAACAAAACCATCTATATTATTTTTCTCCTAGAGAGTCTCCAATTGGATTAAAAAAGAAAATGATCCTATGATGTCATTTTTCACATAAATCACTTTAGGTGGTAATGTTAGCTTTGTTTTGGGGAAACATTATTGTTACTATACATATTACTATACATATATATTTTATATATAGATGATTATATATATTATTTGAACTAGTTAGGCTCTAACAATGACTTATTTTAAAATAAAAAATAACCTTTGCAAAGGAAAGTAATAAAGGGTTACTTTATTGTTTATATTTTCCCCATGCCTTTAGTGTTTTTTTTTTTTTTAATTTTATTTATTTGACAGAGACACAGTGAGAGAGGAAGCACAAGCAGGGGGAGTAGGAGAGGGAGAAGCAGGCTTCCCGCAGAGCAGGGAGCCCAATGCAGGACTCTATCCCAGGACCCTGGGACCATGACCTGAGCTGAAGGCAGACGCTTAATGACTGAGCCACCCAGGTGCCCCATCCTTGCCTTTAGTGTTAACGCAGATATTCATGTTAGGCAAAAAAAAAAATCATTGTACATACATGTTCATGCATATATGTAACTATTCTACCTAATTACAATCTTTTTTTAAAAAATAGGGTAAAAGCGTATTTGTGGAAATGATGTATCAAACTGGAACATATAAATTAGCCTTCATAAAGGAACCGCAAATGCAAGTTCTTGAGCTGCCCTATGTTAACAACAAACTAAGCATGATTATTCTGCTTCCAGTAGGCACGGTCAGTCTAGAACAGGTAAAGAATGCTAATGTGCAGAGAAACGTTTGCTCATACCCAGCCTCCCAACTCTGTGTACCCCATGATGCTAGTGTGGTCAGTCCCTAATTCAGTCACACTCTGGGTTCAGTGGGGTTGCCCCAGGGGCTGTGAGAGGACCCTGGTCCCTGCCCTCAGGACAGTATATTTTGGGGGAATAATCCATTCTTACATCAAAGAAGGCACAAGGAGGCCAAAGTGCCATCTTGTACAAATATCACACCTACTGGTTACTTGACACTTGGGAAACATGATTCTGTAGTAGTGAAATTGTAATGCTGCTTAGGGTCTTAGTCCACTGAAATCTGATTAAGCCATCTTCCCTCTCAGGAGCAGTTTTTCCAGCCCAAATATGACATGCTTTCATGAGCTAGCCACCCTTATTAGCATCCTGATTTTGTGGGGGAAATGAGTGCCACAGCCCCTGAGAACAGGTCATGGTGGTGGCAGGAGTTTGGGTCTAAGCCCCTGTCCCTGGCTGCAGCCAATGCTGCCCGGCACAGAAGCAGGCAAGCCCTGATACAGAGTAACTGCACTTCCTCCCCGGCCTTGCTGGGACTTCCCAGTGCTCTGCTGGAAGGACAAACAGTTTCTTGGGAGACCAGCTGTGCTTCTGGGATCTTAGGGAAGCTGACCTACGCCCACAGGTGGGATGGCCACAGTCAGGGGTTTCTAAGTCAGGGAGTGCCTGCTTGAGGTTAAACAATGTGGCACAGGTGGCTGGGGGATAGGGAAGGCTTCTTGAAACACCTGAGGTGGGATGTATGCATTTGGACCTCTAGGAAGAGAAGCATGGCCATGGCCATGAGAACTGGTGTGGCCAGTTCAGAGGGGCTTGGACTTCTGGTTGCCTGTGGTGGGCTGCCATGGGAAGATATTTGGAGGCAGATAGCATTTTGGAAGCAGTTTAGAAGAGGTCTTTATCAGCTTGTGATACATTCATTTATTTGTTCATTTATTCATTTATATACCAAACATTGAGTGTTTATGCTGAGAATTCTCGGGGGTTCTAGAACACCGACAAATGCGTGGTTCCAATACAGAGTTCTAAATATCATGTAACAAATGCCATGATAAACTGCCGAAAGTCCTGTGGAAGTAGAGTAGAGAGTAGAGAATGAGGAAATCAGGAAGGCTCCTCGTAGAATAATCTCGATGCCTCACTGGAGGAGTAGAAGTTGAGTATGTGGAACAAGCCTACTCTTTTGTTCTCACCAGAGCAAAGAGCACATGCCAATGCCTTAGGGGTGTGAGGCCACGAAGTGGATTTGCAATATGAAGTCATGGTAACTTGGATTAGGGCAGAAAAGGACGAAAGGAAAAGATAGGAAGAAAAACCACCTTTACTTTATGTCTGATTGTATATTGTCAGGATGGAGAGAAGGTGGCCAAAAGTTTTCAACTCTCATATTTGAATGATGGGGTTTTGGATGCCATTTTGGAGCTGTGGGGAGGGCTGGCTGCCCAAGGGGAGAGCTTACACAAAATTATAGCACTGGGTGGAGGATGAGAAGCTGGGATGTGAGGCTGCATGGCCAGGTGGAGGCATGAAGGGGCGTGTAGAGCTGAGCTTCCGGGGAATAGCAGAGAAGGACTGGAGGGAAGTGAAGCAGAGCAGAGCAAGGGGGTGCTGGCGTCACAGAAGCCAAAGGAGAAGCAAGTTCATAATAGAGGGTGCAACGAAATGTTTCAGGTTTGAGAACCCAGGAGAAATGGCGAATTCACCCAGGACACACCAGGACTCCAGAGGCAAGAGAGGGAGTGTAGGTGGAGCCTACCTGCTGAGGGAGTTAAGGCAGAAGGCCGTAGGACACACATTTGAGGCATTGACTTACGAAACATGGACAAAAGATAGACAGTAGAACAGGGAAGATGTGGCTGAGTGTGAGATTCTGTTTCTTTTTTCCAGATGGGACTGGAACACATTTTCAAAGTAGAAAAGAAAGCAATACATTGAATCATTCACATTGGGAATTACAAAACAAACAGCATTTAATACAGAGAGCACGTGTTTGGCTCATGTGGACTCATCTGTGTTTTGTCTCAGGTAGAGAAGCAGCTGAACACGAAGACGTTTCACGAGTGGACCAGCTCTGCTAACATGGTGGAAAGGGAAGTTGAAGTACACATCCCCAGATTCAAACTTGAAATCAAGTATGAGCTAAATTCCCTGCTAAATTCCCTGGGCATGACAGATATCTTCAATGAGATCAAAGCTGACCTTTCTGGAATATCACCAGGTGATGGCCTGTATTTATCAAAGGTCATCCACAAGTCATATGTGGACGTCAACGAAGAGGGCACCGAGGCGGCAGCAGCCACAGGGGACAGCTTCCTCGTGAAAAGACTCCCCATCCGGGCTCGGTTCCTGGCGAACCACCCATTCCTGTTCTTCATAAGGCACAGCCATACCAACACGATCCTCTTCTGTGGCAAGCTTGCCTCTCCCTAAACAAATGGGCTTGAGCAAGGCTCAGAGGAGGTGCAGGGACAAACCCATGACTAAAAGCAGTTCATCCCCCACACACCTCTGTACCTCACTTCACTCATCTGCAAAATGGGGCTAGGATCTCTCTCAACCTGTACCTTGAATTGGTGGACCTTAAGATTATGGAAATCATGGAAGAAGGTACATTTACAAAAAAGCTCCTCTAGTTCTCTTGTCTTTGGAGCCTCATTTAAGTGCTATCTGGGTGACGTAATCAAGTCAGTGAGACTAATTTTAAAGGGTTAGATTTGTTTGACTTCTATATATCCATAAGCTCTTGAAAAAGTGACCAATCTACCTTCAGAAAACCAATTCGAGGGCTTCAACTGTGATGGGATTTTTAAATATTGTAATTTTCCTTGCATGCATAGATACAACATCATGAATTTTAGTTCAAAATTCTGTATTCACTATAATAAATACGTAAAATGCCTCAATTCTTTAAAGATTTTTAATATACCACAGCAATTAAATGACTTATGAAAGGATACTGAATAAGGAGAAGTCTAATTCAGTGAACATTTTTATGGAATTTTTGGCCAAATATTTTCAGCCCTAAATTGAATAATAGATTTTTCTTTTTGCCTCCTTCCCTCCCTTCCTTTGTTCCTTCCTTCTTTCCTTCATTCATTTTTCTCTGTCCTTCCCTTCCTCCCTCCCACTTTTCCTACCTTCCTTCTTCCCTTCCTTCCTCTCTCTCCCACCCTCCCTCTCTCTTTTTTTTTTAATAATGCAGTGAGTAAAAGTTCAGAATAGCAAAAAAACAGAAATCATATTTTTATTAAAAAGGCATTTTTATTTTTAAAATTTGAAAAAACTTAAAAAGAAATCCTTCTTATTTTCTACTCAAGATAACATGAGGTGATAATCAGATAATAAAGGCCATGATATATTTATTGCCTTCTCAGTGCCCTCTTGGTAAGTACTTCCTTTCAGAACTCTGTCAGAGATGTGAGCAAAGCAGAGGATCCCCTCAATTCTTTCTTCCCTAAGCCTGTCTTGGAAGAGGCAGTCTAAAATCAGCCACTGCTTCCCTCCCGAGGTTCTGGGACACCCTCTTTTACTATTGACAGTGGTGGTAGCTGACAGTAGCTCTTCTTTCCCATCAGGGCACTGAAGGATGGGGCTGACTTTACTCTCTAATAACAAAGATAAAGTAGCTGTGCGTGCTATTCTAGTGATCCTTTATAAGCTCATGCTTCATAAGCCACCTTGGCCTACTTCACAGAATATCCCAGTAGTCCCCGGGCACAGTGGGTTTAACTGTGGAACAATGGAGAGACTTGAAGCAACAGTGATGGGTGGAGAAAAAAAAGAGTTGTATCTTGGCATCTACTTCTCACTTTAATCATCCTGAAGAGACAGTGAATGGAACCAGTCCAGTGAATGCTGGGTCCTTCGACACGAACCTGGCCTGTGCTGTGCAGGAGCACGGAGGTATCGTGTGGACCAAACGCCTTGGGCATGACCATAGCCGAGCTGCATGGCACTCATTTGGCTTGGCCTCCATCTGTTAAAAAGACTCAGAATGAGTGCCCATTCCCAGGTTGCAGTCATAGAACCTTAGAGTCCTCTTGAAGGGATGGGAACTGAGCTGATGGTCATCATTTAGAGTCAAAGCAGGGAATACTTCTCACAGATGGGCCTTCAGAAGCACCAGTATGGGTGCTGAGCTAGGAAAGGAGGACTTGGAGAGACAGCAATTAAATCAGCCCCTGAGAGCACAGCTGGGAGGGGCGCTAGAGTCAGGATCCTGAGCCTCTTTGTAGGATGGAGCCAAGAGCTTTTTAGGGCACCCAGCTGGGATGGGGAGAGCACAGCTATTTTCACTCTTCAAAGAGCTAATGTTGTATGTCAATTTTATCTCAGTAAAAAAAATATGGGTAAGGGACCTGGATAGACATTTCTCCAAAGAAGACATCCAAATGGCCAACAGGTACATGAAAAGATATTCAATATCACTAATTATCAGGGAAATGCAAATCAAAACCACAATGAGGTATCACCTCACACTTGTTAGGAAAAGAAAAGAAGAACAAGTGTTGGCAAGGATGTAAATAAAAAGGAACCCTTATGCATTGTCAGTGAGAATGTAAATTGGTTCAGCCATTACTGACCACAGTACGGAGGTTCTTCAGAAAATTAAAAATGGACTATTATATGATCCAGCAGTCTCGTTTCTGAGTACATATCCAGTGAAAATGAAATCAGTATATGGAAGAGATTTCTGCACTCCCATGTTTATTGCAACATTATTCACAATAGCCAAGACAGGAAAACAACCCAACTGTCCATCACTTAGAACCATGAAACTATTCAATATTACACCATGCTGGAGAAGACATGTCCATACACGTCTGTCTAATCACATAGGATGTACAGCACGAAGAGTGACCCCTAATGTAAACTATGGATTTTAGTTAATAACAATGTATCTAAGTAATTACCAATTTAACTAATAATAATAGTAAATGTATTGGCTCATTGGTTACGGTAACAAATGTATGACATTAATGCCAGATGTTAATAATGGGGAATTTGGGAGGGGCCCCAAAGGAGGTAGGTGGGAAGTCTTTTTGCTTAATTTTTCTATAAACCTAAAACCGCTCCAAGAAAGTTAAAGACTAGTAATTTTTTTTAAAAAAGGAAGTAGGGAGGAAAATCTCCTTTAGCTGGATTTCAAAAACAAAGAAGTCTTTACTTTTTTCTTAGATGTTTTCTGATAGTCTTTTTTTTTTTCATTTCTGTCAGTTTTATTCCCTTTCATACTTAAAAGCTCCTCTGAGTTTGTCAGTGGTCTTTTTTCCCCTTCTTATCTCAAGAACACTGAGCCTCCAGATGAGTGTTTGGTATATACAATGTCACAGCGACTCATACAGAATTACTGCTTTCCTAACCACGTTCACAACCACACCTCGATGCACAGGGAAGCCTGGTATTTCCCCATGGCCAGTAAATAGCATCAAACCAAAATCTGAGTCATTGTGCATCTGGGGCATAGAACGTCAAACTTTTCTTGGGTCTCTTTGCTCTGAGTGGCCTCCTCCATGTGAAATTGCTGCAAAATTAAAAGGCAAAGTGAGAAAAAATCACCACCTGGATAATGGTCCAGAGAGAGATTTGTCTGTGTATTTACTGGTAAGTATAGCTTTTTCCCTTTACTTCTAAATCTGTCATTTTTTTCTCAGAAATTTTCAGGAGCAGAATGGAATGGCAGAAATGAAGACTTAATGGAGACCACCTTGGAGGGAAATCCCCACCCTCAAACTTCCGTATTGAGGAATCTAGCTCCTTCTCCCTGTGCTGTCCTTGAAGTGCCTGGATTGATGGGGTGACTATAATCCTGGTATGACTGGCTCAGGCGTGGCTTACCTCTGTTGCCCTCGTGTGATAATCAGTAGCTTCCTATTTCACACTCAAAATTGTCCTGGTTTGGATGATTAGTTATATGGCTTTCCCATGTTACTGCTATTATGTCATGGTCTGAGGTCATCCTATCGAGTTAGTTAGCTAAGGCAACAGAGAAAGAGCTGCTGGTAGGAGGCTCCAGTTCTTCCGGTAACAATAACACTGATGCTTGACTAGCTCTCAGTCTTTGCTTTAGTGTCCCATGTTCCTTTGATTCTCTTCCTGAGAGCGCCATCCCTCTTCTTGCTCTGGGGTCTTTCTGGGGGGAGTTACTCCTTATATGTCTTATTTTTTATTTTTTTTTATCTTTTAAGAAACAACAGTTTATTGAAGTAAAATTAACACACCATAGAATTCACTCATTTCAAGCGTACAATTCAATGATTTTTAGTGAATTTAGAGTTGTGCAACCATCACCACAATCTAGTTTGAGAATATTTTCCATTCGCCCCTAAAAGAAACCTCATGCACATTTGCAGCCTTTCCCTGTTATTTTTTTTTGTAGTTTTTAATTTTATTATGTTGTGTTAGTCACCATACAATACATCATTAGTTTTTGATGTAGTGATCCATGATCCATTGTTTTCGTATAACACCCAGTGCTCCATGTAGTACGTGCCCTCCTTAATACCCATCACTGGGCTAACCCATCCCCCTACCTCCCTCCCCTCTAAAACCCTGTTTGTTTCTCAGAATCCATAGTCTCTCATGGTTCATCTCTCCCTCCAATTCCCCCCCTTCATTTTTCCCTTCCTTCTCCTAATGTCCTCCATGCTATTCCTTATGTTCCACAAATAAGTGAAACCATGTGATAATTAACTTCCTCTGTTTGACTTATTTCACTTAGCATAATCTCCTCCAGTCCCATCCATGTTGATGTAAAAGTTGGGTATTCATCCTTTCTGATGGCTGAGTAATATTCCATTGTATATATGGACCACATCTTCTTTATCCATTCATCTGTTGAAGGGCATCTCGGCTCTTTCCACAGTTTGGCTGTTGCGGACATTGCTGCTATGAACATTGGGGTGCATATGGCCCTTCTTCACTACATCTGTGTCTTTGGGGTAAATACCCAGTAGTGCAATTGCTGGGTCATAGGATAGCTCTATTTTTAAATTTTTGAGGCACCTCCACACTGTTTTCCAAAGTGGCTGTACCAACTTGCATTTCCCACCAGCAGTGTAAGAGGGTTCCCCTTTCTCCACAACCTCTCCAACATTTGTTGTTTCTTTCCCTGTCCATTTTTGCCATTCTAACTGGTATAAGGTGGTATCTCAGTGTGGTTTTGATTTGGATTTCCCTGATGGCTAATGATGATGAACATTTTTCCATGTGTCTGTTAGCCATTTGTATGTCTTCTTCAGAGAAGTGTCTGTTCATGTTTTCTGTCCATTTTTTGGACTTGACTATTTGTTTTTTAGATGTTGAGTTTGAGAAGTTCTTTATAGATCTTGGATATCAGCCCTTTGTCTGTAGTGTCATTTGCAAATATCTTCTCCCATTCTGTGGGTTGCCTCTTTGTTTTGTTGACTGTTTCCTTTGCTGTGCAGAAGCTTTTTATCTTGATGAAGTCCCAAAAGTTCATTTTTGCTTTTGTTTCACTAGCCTTTGGAGATGTATCTTGAAAGAAGTTGCCGTGGCCAATGTCAAAGAGGTTACTGCCTATGTTCTCCTCTAGGATTTTGATGGATTCCTGTCTCACATTGAGGTCTTTCATCCACTTTGAGTTTATCTTTGTGAATTGTGTTAGAGAATGGTCGAGTTTCATTCTTCTGCATGTGGCTGTCCAATTTTCCCAGCACCGTTTATTGAAGAGACTGTCTTTTTTCCATTGCATGTTTTTTCCTGCTTTGTCAAAGATTATTTGACCATAGAGTTGAGGGTCCATATCTGGGTTCTCTATTCTGTTCCATTGGTCTGTATGTCTGTTTTTGTGCCAGTACCATGCTGTCTTGGTGATCACTGCTTTGTAATATAGCTTGAAATCGGGCAACGTGATGCCCCCAGCTTTGTTTTTCCTCTTCAACATTTCCTTGGCAATTCGGGGTCTTTTCTGATTCCATACAAATTTTAGGATTGTTTGTTCCAGCACTTTGAAAAATGTCATTGGAATTTTGATCGGGATGGCATTGAAGGTATAGATTGCTCTGGGTAGCATAGACATTTTAACAATGTTTATTCTTCCGATCCATGAGCATGGAATATTTTTCCATCTTTTTGTGTCTTCTTCAATTTCTTTCATGAGTGTTTTGTAGTTCCTAGAGTATAGATCCTTTACCTCTTTGGTTAGGTTTATTCCGAGGTATCTTATGGTTTTTGGTGCTATTGTAAATGGAATAGTTTCTTTAATTTCTCTTTCTACAGTTGCGTTGTTAGTGTATAAGAAAGCAACTGATTTCTGTGCATTGATTTTGTATCCTGCCACATTACTGAATTGCTGGATGAGTTCTAGTAACTTGGGGGTGGAGTCTTTTGGGTTTTCCACATAAAGTATCATGTCGTCTGCGAAAAGAGAGAGTTTGACTTCTTCTTTGCCAGTTTGAATACCTTTTATTTCTTTTTGTTGTCTGATTGCTGTTGCTAGGACTTCTAGTACTATGTTGAACAACAGTGGTGAGAGTGGGCACCCTTGACGTGTTCCTGATCTTAAGGGAAACGCTCTCAGCTTTTCCGCAGTGAGGATGATATTCGCTGTGGGTTTTTCATAGATGGATTTTATGAGCTTGAGGAATGTTCCCTCTATCCCTATACTCTGAAGAGTTTTAATCAGGAAAGGATGTTGTATTTTGTCAAATGCTTTTTCTGCATCAATTGAGAGGACCATATGGTTCTTCTCCCTCCTCTTATTAATGTGTTCTATCACATTGATTGATTTGCGAATGTTGAACCACCCTTGCATCCCAGGGACAAATCCCACTTGGTCGTGGTGGATGATCCTTTTAATGTATTGTTGGATCCTATTAGCTAGGATTTTGTTGAGGATTTTGGAATCCATATTCATCAGGGATATCGGTCTGAAATTCTCCTTTTTGATGGGGTCTTTGCCTGGTTTGGGGATTAAGGTAATGCTGGCCTCATAGAATGAGTTTGGAAGTTTTCCTTCTGTTTCTATTTTTTGAAACAGCTTCAGTAGAATAGGTATTATTTCTTCTTTGAATGTTTGGTAGAATTCCCCAGGGAATCCATCAGGCCCTGGACTCTTGTTTTTTGGGAGGTTTTTGATCACTGCTTCAATCTCATTACTGGTTATTGGCCTATTCAGGTTGTCAGTTTCTTCCTGTTTCAGTCTTGGCAGCTTATAGGTTTCCAGGAAGGCCTCCATTTCGTCCAGATTGCTCAGTTTATTAGCATATAGTTGTTGATAATAATTTCTAATAATTGTTTCTATTTCCTTGGTGTTAGTCGTGATCTCTCCCCTTTCATTCATAATTTTATTAATTTGGGTCCTTTCTCTCTTCTTTTGGATAAGTCTGGCCAGTGGTTTATCAATCTTGTTAATTCTTTCAAAGAACCAACTTCTAGTTTCGTTGATCTGATCTACTGTGTTTCTGGTTTCTAATTCATTGATTTCTGCTCTAATTTTAATTATTTCTCTTCTAATGCGTGGCTTAGGCGTCGTTTGTTGCTTTTTCTCTAGTTCTTTAAGGTGTAGAGTTAGTTGGTGAATTCGGGATTTTTCTGTTTTTTTGAGTGAGGCTTGGATGGCTATGTATTTCCCCCTTAGGACCGCCTTTGCAGTATCCCATAGGTTTTGGACCGATGTGTTTTCGTTCTCATTGATTTCCATGAATTGTTTAAGTTCTTCTTTGATTTCTTGGTTGACCCAAACATTCTTGAGCAGAGTGGTCTTTAGCTTCCAAGTGTTTGAATTTCTGCCAAATTTTTTCTTGTGATTGAGTTCCAGTTTTAGAGCATTGTGGTCTGAGAATATGCAGGGAATAATCTCAATCTTTTGGTATCAGTTGAGACCTGATTTGTGACCCAGTATGTGGTCTCTTCTGGAGAAAGTTCCGTGTGCGCTCGAGAAGAATGAGTATTCTGTTGTTTTAGGATGGAATGTTCTGTAAATATCTATGAGGTCCATCTGGTCCAATGTATCATTCAAAGCTCTTGTTTCCTTGTTGATTTTCTGCTTAGATGATCTGTCCATTGCTGAGAGTGGAGTATTGAGGTCTCCTACAATTAACGTATTGTTATCAATATGACTCTTTATTTTGGTTAACAGTTGGCTTATGTAGATGGCTGCTCCCATGTTGGGGGCATAGATATTTACAATTGTTAGATCTTCTTGTTGGATAGACCCTTTAAGAATGATATAGTGTCCTTCTGTGTCTCTTATTACAGACTTTAGTTTAAAATCTAATTTGTCTGATATAAGAATTGCTACCCCAGCTTTCTTTTGAGGTTCGCTGGCATGGAAGATAGATCTCCATCCCTTCACTTTCAGTCTGGATGTATCTTTAGGTTCAAAATGAGTCTCTTGTAGACAGCATATGGATGGGTCCTGTCTTTTTATCCAATCTGCAACCCTGTGCCGTTTTATGGGAGCGTTTAGGCCATTCACGTTGAGAGTGATTATTGAAAGATGTGAATTAATTGTCATCATGTTGCCTGTGAAGACGTTGTTTTTATAGATTGCCCCTGTAAATTTCTGTTGTAGATCACTCTTGGGGTCTTTCTCCTTTTATAGAACCCCCCTTAATATTTCTTGCAGGGCCGGCTTAGTGGTCACATATTCTTTCAACTTCTGCCGGTCGTGGAAGCTCTGCATCTCTCCATCCATTCTAAATGAAAGCCGTGCTGGATAAAGTATTCTTGGCTGCATGTTCTTCTCATTTAGTACCCTGAATATGTCTTGCCAGGCCTTTCTGGCTTGCCAGGTCTCTGTGGATAGGTCTGACATTATTCTGATGTTCCTCCCTCTGTACGTAAGGACTCTCTTCCCCCTAACTGCCCTTAAGATGGTTTCTTGGTTCTAAGATTTGCGAGTTTTACTATTACATGCCGGGGTGTTGGCCTGTTTTCCTTGATCTTGGGAGGGGTCCTCTCTGCCTCTAGGACTCAAATGTTTGTTTCATTCCCCACATTAGGGAAGTTCTCAGCTACGATTTGCTCAAATACAACTTCTAGCCCTCTCTCTCTCTCCACTCCCTCCGGGATTCCAATTATTCTGACATTGGAACGCCTCATGGTGTCACTTATTTCTCTGATTCTATTTTCATGGATTCTGAGTTGTTTTTCCCTGGCCGCCTCTTTTCCCTTTTTATCTATTATACTGTCTTCCAGATCGCTTATTCTCTCTTCTGTCTCAGTTACCCTAGCTGTTAGATTATCTAGATTGGATTGGATCTCATTGATAGCATTTTTAAGTTCTGTCAATTCACCTTTTATTTCTGCCCTTAGAGACTCTGTGTTGCCATTAATTGATTTCTCCATTCTAGCCGTTGTCTTCACAATTGCTAGCCTGAATTCGATCTCTGACATCTTGGTTATGTCTGCATCCATTTGTAAATCTGCAGCATAAGTCATAATCTCTGAGTCTTTTCTGTTTTGGGGGCTCCTCCTCCTAGTCATTCTGTTGATGGGTGTTTGAGGGAATGTATAGAGTCCAAATTATTGACCAGAACCTAAGCAAGATGCACCTGTTTTCTTGGGACCTTAGGGTTGCTGGCCTCTTGTTTTCCCAGCCTGTCTTCTGCGGGAGGGGCCTGCCGCGCTGTTTCTCAGGCAACCCTGTTTGGGCAGAGTTGCCCTGCGCCCCTGTGGCGGGGGATGGGCTCAGTGGGAATCAGTTTTTGGGGCTTTTGTTCTCTGGTGCCTTTCCCTGGCGGCTTTCCGCATCTCTTCCGCGAGTCAGAGCAGAAGAGACCGTTTCCAACCCTCTGCCTCAGAGCGGAGAGACCGCAGTCTGTTCTTCAGTGAGCTCTCCAGGCCACACCGTCCCCGTTTCTGTCCCTGCTGCTATAAACTGCAGCAGCCTGGGTTGTGCGCCCCTCCGCAGCGCTCCCAGTCCTGCCTCCAGGTCGGGGCACGTCTCTGCCCTCTGTGCTTCTAAAACCGCCAGCCGCTCCCAGTTCGCGCGCGTGCAACTCCGCCGTTTGGGGTTTCCACCCCCGGGGGTTGCAGTTCACTGGTGCGACCCTGGTGCACCGGGTTTCCGTCTGGGAGGCTGCAGTTCGTGTGCGCGCGACCGTCGCTCCGGTTTCTGTCCGGGGGGGCTGCGGTTCGCGTGTGCGCGACCCCACCGCTCTGGGTTTCCACCCCGGGGGCTGCCCTAAAGTCCTTTCCCGACGCTACCGGTCTGCGAGTCTGTGCCCCGTCCGCAGCGCGCGAGGTTGTCACTCACCGGCGGTGTAGGATCCCCAGGGCCAGGCACCCTCCCGCCGCCGTTTACCCTCCGATATCTGCCCGCGGAATCACGGCTCCCCGCTTCGTACCTCACAACCAACTGCCTGCGATATTGTATTTGTAGAGATCCAGATCTTCTTACATCTCAGGCTGGTTTCGTGGGTGCTCAGAGTGGTCTGGTAGGTATCCAGCTCAGTTCTGGGACCAGTTGAAATAGGGTCCCCTACTCCTCTGCCATCTTTCCCCCCTCCTTATAGGTCTTATTCTGGGAGAAGCTTCTCCTTTTATTTCTTTCCATTGGTGGCACTTGTTTCTTCTTTGTGTCAGTAGAGAAAGCAGAGCTCAATGGGTCACCCAGCCTACCCTCAACCAGACCCAAAAAGGCACATATACCTCCAGCCAACACCAGATTTGCTGCCCAAGAGTGAGTCACTTTAAAAGATTTTTGTCATTTCATTATTCATTGATACTTGGTTCATTTCTTGAAGAAATATTTCTTGAGCATCTACTAAGTTCTAGGCCCCATGTTAAACCGTATGTATATATAACGAATACCAAAAGAGTCTCAATACTCGTCTTCATGAACAGAGAAGACAGACTTCAGAACAATAATGACACCTGGGTGCTGGGCACTGTGAGAAGGCTGTTACAGGCAAGGACAAGTGATGAAGATGGAGTTATGGGTGGGGGTCTCCAAGTGGGGAGCCCTGTAGCCATTTCAGGGAATGAGGACTTTCTTCTGAGGAAAATGACTTGATCAGATTAGCATTCTGGAAACATCACTTGGGCTTCCAAATGGCCATCTTTATAGTGGGAAAGATGCATTACAAGCTACATAAAATACATCACAAAGGAGCATTTTCCATGTTAATAATCATTTTGGCAGAACTAGGAGAGTTTAGAGGTGTAGACACAATGACTGCTCATGGTTTATTTTGGTTATATGTAGATAGCATCTTTGACAATTTAGGTGTGATAGTGAAGGCGCCATTGAGATGCTAAACTGGGTGATGGAATTGTCCAGTAATGTGGACGTGAGTCAGAGTCACCCACCCACAAAAGCTCTGAGATGTCCATGCCAAGAATTCCCCGGTCTAGTCCCCAAGCATCTTTGACTATCAATGTGGAAAAGACTGTGTGTTAAGAGGTAATAAGGTTGTTGGCTGACATTTACCAGACTGGGATTTGGCAGGGTTTCCAGGTTCTACATGTGATCTATGGAATTTTTTTTTTTTTAAATACTCCTTTCTGTTAATGAAATCTTTGTAAGGTCTTGTAGAGCGTACACTGGACTAACAGACTCTTTCTGCATTTGATCTCACTGGTTGTTGTGGGTCCTTCAGAATCCCGTCCCTTGCTTCCATAGTGCCCCAAATCCTCTCTTAGATTCCCCACTATTCCCTTCCTTGTGGTTGGATCAGTGTGGAATCTGCTCCCCTCTTTGGTGCCCCAGAAGCCACCTGTGATGTCACCAACAGGTCCGCGAAAGTGCTACCCTCTGTTGGTGTTATGTCCAGAACTGCATTGGATCAAGTGTCCTTGAGTTCCTGGATCTGCTACTTCTGCCCCAGTGGGCTCAAGAATTTGGTGTGAGGAGACAATGCAGTGCTTGCAGTGGAAGCTGGGGTCGGAAAACTCTTGCTACCTGTCTGCTGTATCCCGTCATCATTCCCAAGCAGAGCTGTGTTGCTCTCCCAGTCTTGTTCAAGGATGATGCAGAGGCTATTTGAACTGTCCCATGAAGCTTTTCTGCCCTGGGGCTCAGACTCAGGTATGAGGGAACATGACCTGAGCATACAGGTGGGCTGCTTGTACAATTGCCCTTTATTTCAGAACCTGAGCCACCGTCCTTGGGTCATGGACACCCCAACTCTCCTCCTGAACATGAATTCTTTCCAGGATGCTCCCTGGTTCCTCATGCAGATAGGCTCCAGTGGGCTCCCTCATCACTTCTTCGTACATGTCCATGCCACCCAAATTCCTGTGTGGGCCACAGGTCCATCTGGGACCCTGGCCACGTTCCTAGTCTTCACTTCCAGATGTCATCCTCCAAACTTCTAACTTGCAACCTCATGACACACTCGCAATCCCTCTTCTCTATTTTGCTTTTCTCCTTAGCACTTACCACTCTCATATATTTTATTTATTTTGTTTATTGACAGTCTCTCTCCTCTAGTATGTGAACGTCATAAGGGCCGTTTTTTTTTTTTTTAATCTTTTTTGGTTGTCTCAGTGCCAATAAGGCCTAGAGCATAATAGTTGCTCAATAGATATCAGTTGAATCAGTTAAGGAATTAATTCCTTAAATACTTCAATGTTCTGAGTGTCTACTATGTTCAGCATTCATTGGTCTGAGTGATAATATGCTAGATGGGGACTAATGCCGTGAACTTGGCCCAGAGCTCATCTGACAATTCTAATAGGATTGTTCTATAGTTAAATGAAGGTGACCCCAGGCTACAATGTGGAAAAATGTTTTGTTTCTGCATTCACAGTCTCTTCTGATAAAGAAGATGAAAGAGCCTATATACTCCCACATCAGATGGTTTAAGATACACCTCGTGTTGAGCTGGTTTCCCCAGAACATCTAAGCCACAGTTTAGGAGAGTCAGTGACCACTTAGGTCAGCTGACCCACTGCAATGATGCTCACAAGTGGAAGAGAAAGTCCAACCTGTCTGAGTTCGAGGTGTTGATACATTGGGAGCTGAACAGTTTAGTGGTTGCCAGCTTGTTAGGATACCACTCAGATTAACTAAAATTGTTAAGGATGGTCAAGAGTCTTTTGGCATCTCCAAAACGAAGTGTCATCGTGTTATATAATGTAACCAGATTTTCCAATTACAGCTAAATTTTATTCAGCTTTTACACTAAGTTACAACCTCTTTGTTAACCAGTGTGTCTTGGGTTCTTCCTGATGGGTGAGACAATAACATGAGATGCATATAGAACATAATCTGTGCTTGTGGGAGACCATGATGACAACAATGGCAATGAGAACTAACATTTATTGAGGCATTACTATATGCCAGGCACCATTTTAAGTATTTTACCAGTTTGATCTCCACAAGTGTATGTGATGACACTCGGTCACTTGGCCTGAGACTTAGAGAATGTCAGTAACCTGCCTAAAGTCCCACTGTTGGTAGTATAGCCAAGATTTGAGCCCAAGCAGCTTGACTTCAGAGTCTGTGTTCTGTCCTCTGCACCGTTGTTATAACGGTACTTGGTACTTTTGTGAAAGTTGGGGGGAGGGTTAGATTGGCAATTTAGAGGCCTGGGTTCTACCTCTGCTTCTGCCACAGCTCCTCTTGAACTGGGTAATCCCTAAACACTGAGCTGACTGACATTTGCTTAAGGGCTGTAGATGTGTTGCTGCAGCTCTCCATCCCATCACTAGATGGCAGACATGGTGGTGGGAGGGAGCGGAGGGTGTGGTAGATGTACAGCATTTAATTTGTAAATCTCGTCTTGTATCCTACTGGTAAAGTAGTTTATGGGCTATTTCAGTCAGGCAATATAAGTATTTATTACATTTATACTCATTAAATTTCTGTCAGTTTGTATTTAATAGTTCCATTTGTCCTATTTGTTCAATGTATACAGTAGCTACAAAAGGAATATAAATCAGATAGTAGGGAATTTGGCTGCCTTATTCATGACAATGACTACAAGAGTATCTGGCCTATAATCAGGACTCAACAATATTTGAGATTTTCTTTTCTTTTCTTCATGTTGTAAGGATTTCATTTTCCTTTTTGTTTTGAACAAATGTTAGCGTTATAGAAAAGTTGCAAACATATTACAAAGATTTGCCTTATATCCCTCACTCCATTTCCCATAATGTTAACATTTTACATTACCTTAGTAGAGAGATCACGAATAAAAAATTGACATCGGTACAGGCTTATTGACTAAACTACAAACCTTATTTGAATTTTACCCATTTTTTCCACTAATGTCCTTTTTCTGTTCTGGGACCATACTCTTCAGGGTTTCACCTTGCATTTAGTTATTATTTTTTCTTAGTCTCCTCCAGTCTGTGAAAGTTCCTTGGTTTTTCTTGGTGTTTTGTGACCTTGACAGTTTTTATTGATCCATTAATTTACAGAATGTCCATTAGTTTGGATCTGTCCAATGTATTCTCCTAATTGGAGTGAGATGATGTATTTTGGGCAAGAAAACCAGAAGAATGATGCTGTGTCCTTGTCTGTGCACCACATCTGGGTGTTCATGATACTGATATGTCTTACTGCTGGTGACGTTTACCTCGATCACTTGGATAATGTGATGATTGCTAGGTTTCTCCATTGTAAAGTTACTTTTTTATACCATTGTAGTTAATAAATACCTTTGAGGAGAGTTTTTGAAGACAATGCAAATCTTGTATCCCCTCAAGCTTTGCCCACAAAGTTTAGTGTTTTTTCTGCTCTCCATTACTCACTCTGTTATCCATTTGGCCAAATCGTTATACTCTTGGCCTTATTTTTCATTCTTATATGACTCCGTAGTACTTACAATGGAGTGTGGATAAGAGACAGTGGAATATGCATATACTGTACATCTGCTACTTATTGACTGGTTCAGATAAAGTTTTTTTTACTGATATATAATTAAATTATTAAATTCCCCAACTGGACCTCTCTAGACCCCACTTTGGATATTTTTAAAGTGAGAAACTATGCTCTGAAAAAAATACTGGAAGCAAATTTCAACAGTAATTAATGGAATAGGATCTACCCTCTTAAATCCATTGAAAATGTAAAGAGACATTGTATTTATAAAAATTTATCCAGTGGTAGAAACATTAGAAATTATAGGTAATCATAAAGAAAAAAAACTCATTAATTCTTCCCTTAACTCTAACCTTTGTTAAGATTATGCCAATATCCTTCAGAATTTTCATATATATATATTTAAATTTCTATTTTAAAAAGGATCATATTGCATATGTCATGTTAAACTTAATTTGTGTACTTACTATGTTAAGTAATTCTTTTTTTAAAGATTTTATTTATTTGACAGGGAGAGACACAGTGAGAGAGGGAAAACAAGCAGGGGAAGTGGGGGAGGGAGAAGCAGGCTTCCCGCTGAGCAGGGAGCCCGATGCGGGGCTCGATCCCAGGACCCTGGGATCATGACCTGAGCCGAAGGCAGACGCTTAACGACTGAGCCACCCAGGTGCCCCTATGTTAAATAATTCTTAAGAACAGCACAGTATTCATTTACAGGATATAGCAGGATTTATATAAATAATTCCTTCTTATTGTATATTTTCAGTTGGCTTACTTTTTAAATTTTAAATGTATCAGATTATAATTGGAGATAATATTTGAGGGTCACTTGTCCCCTTGATGTCTTATATCCATCTTCTAGGCTTTCTTTGTATACTGCCTTCATGAGGAAAGAGTATGCTATTGGGCAGTGCTGAGGTTCCTCAATGGATTTTCTAGATAATAGCCTTGAAAGTCAAGCTTTTGTTTGCATATACCTGAATTTGGGAGATAAGATTCTTTAAATTTCCAAGATTTGGCACAAAAAATGCAGGGTGCAAACTACGAGAGAAGCTGAATTTGCAGTTAATTTCACACGTGTACACATTTCTGTTGCGTATGTATATAGGGCTGGAACAGCTTATGCACAGACTTATAATCAGTTTTAGTAGTTTTTCCACTTTATACTACCACTAGCAATGTCTGAGAAGTTCCTGTTCAAATCTTTTGCACATTTTTCTACTGGATTGTCTTTCCTTTTATTACTGATTTGTAGAACTACTTTATTATTTGCATAACATTTGAATGGGAGGAGATGAGGAAAAGGGATGTACTTATACTCTAAGTCTAGCCTTGGCAATGTGTCTAATTTTCCTGTATCCAAAGGGGTGTGTGTGTGTGTGTGTGTGTGTGTGTGTTTGTGTGGTGAGGGGATGCATGGGATGTTGTTTCTATAAAGGACTAGTGACCTTCAGATAGCTTATTATGTTATGCCATGCTGCCCACCATTCTTACCCTTTCTACCCTGGCAGTTAATCCATGGGCCAGGGCATCCAGTAAGATGGAGACTGAGTATCCCCAACCCAGATAAATGGAAATAGAGAATAGAAGTGGTTCTATACATTAGTGATACTGGCTGGTTTTATTTAACATGAACAGGGAAGTCTCCTTATTTCAGCACACAGACACTACATCTCTGTGCTCCACTGTCACGGGCCATGGCTGTATTTAACAAGGGCAAAGTGACAATAATTTTGTGACGTAGATAAGATTTTCATTTACATACAGATCATGATGAAATGCAAAATGAAAAGTCTTTTTCCAAAAGATAATTTAGGAGATGTCCAGGTGTGTATGAAGGGTGTTTATAGTCATGGCGAACCAAAATACTGCTTGGACCACAATTAATTAAGTACATATTTTTCAAGTGCTTACCGGATTTCTTACAGTATATTAAATCTTTGGGATTTTAAGGCAGTATGGCTTGCTTTCTGTGCTCAGGAAAATGTCTTGTAGGAGTGACTTAGAAGTGACAATACAAAATTATGTATAAAAAGTGGAAATTTAGTAAAGTATATGATGAAAGCATATTATCAAGAAAGAAAGAAATCAATATGGGCTTGTGATAATATGGAAGATGGTGAAAATGGGGGATTTGAGGTGGACTTTGAGTAATAGGTAATATGTAAATAGAAGAATCTTATAGGATCAGCTCTCATACATCCTGGATTTTCCAGGGCTGTCTCAGTAGGTTATTACAATAATAACTACATTTATTAAATGCCTGCTATCTACTAAGTCCTTTGTATATGCTACTTATAATCCTCTCAACCACAAATTTCCTGAAATTCTCCCCATTTTTCAAACAAGCAAAGCAAGACATACAGAGCTTGCCAAAGGTCAGGTGGGTACAAAGTGAGGAGCTGGAATTTCCAGTACACCACACCCTTCTCTATTCTGCCACCAGAAGCGCACTTCCCAGAAGACGTATCCTGATGTTTGGTTCCGAATATATGGTCTCTGCTGTGTATTGCGTTGTTAGCATTTCTCCAGAGTTGCATGTTGCCTTCTATTATTGGCAAAAACCGTTCATGTGTTGCAAGCTTATCCTGAGATCTGGGACTTGAGTTACTTCATCTTCAGGGACAGCATTTGAACTCTACATAACGACTGTCATGGGAATGGCTGAAGCCCAGGCATTCGGTCAGTCCTGGGCAGAGGACAGGATTGTCTAAGTTTTGCACCTGGTGCTTGGCCCCTCTTGGTTCTGTCTCACCCTCTCACCCTCCCTGTGTTCTATTCTGCTGGCTCTGATTCTTGGCTCTTGACTGATAACCTGCTCTAGGTCCAAGTACACACAGTTTAGATGGGAATGTGAAAGGAGAGTCTTCAGAATGTTTTCTTCCTGTGGTTGGTTTAGTTTACTTGCTCATGATTGAATGTGGTAGGTTGAATGACAGACACCAAGGCGCTGAGCAGGGGGCGCCCTGTGCCTTCCTGAGTTGGACAGGGAAGCCTATTTGGTGTGCCTCGGTGGTGTCCCTTCCATGATTTTCTTCGGAGAGCAGTCTGGGAGAGGGGAGGGGCTTCTTGCACTGCTGTCACCACTGCTGCTGTTGTCGCTAGGCCTTCCCTCAAGGGCTGAGCCAGTGGGGATTCTGGTGAACTTTCCCTGGACCTTGGCAGAGATGAGGAGGGAGGAGGCAGGAGGAACCTGAGCCAGCAGTGCAGGTGGCAGATCTGCAGTGGGAGGAGGTAAGTGGCATTCTTATGCATGCGGGGTTATTATAGAGTATTCTCAGACACCCTAAAACGATGGGCAATGCCAGTGGCTGTTTATGTGAGCGTTCATCTGCCTTCAGAGTAGCAGCTTTGCCTCCAGCATCTGGGCTTCTGGCAGTCAGACAATGCCTTGCTTGGTAAAACCAGAGTCTCCTGTGCTTCCCTGAGGCATCATAAACTCCCCTATTCACTCTCTATTCTCTACAGGGTTGTAGAGTGATTTTAAGATTAGAATGACGGTGGATGGCAGCCTCTATCACATTGGCCAACTTATTAGATATAAGAAAATCAGCATTGTTCTTTGCTGTATGTGAAAAATGCCTACCAACTGCTGAATAAATCCAAGCTTATAAGAGATAATTTATACACCAAACATACTTAATGCTTACATCCAGGCTTCCTATCCCCTGGGCGTAAAAACAGTACTAAATAAATGTGTGAACGAATGAATGGATATTTACAAGCTAGTCTTTTCTACCTTTTTGTTTGTTTGTTTGTTTAACAGCAAATGATCTAAAACCCTGATGACAAGTTGCATGTCAGCTCCCAGATCCAAAACAAAAGCTAGAAACAATAATACAGGATGATAAAAATACCCCCTCCAAATCTTCTAGGTGTTAGACACTCCCTGTTGGTGATATTTTCATTATTATCAATGATATTTGGCAACTTTAGCAACAATGGGGAGAGGCTTGAGCTTGATGTTGTTGTTTTTAGGAATGTTAGGTGCTTTGGCGTACTTGATAAACTTAATTCAGAATCAAAAGTTTCCCTGCCCCCGAAAAAAAAATCCAAAGCTGGGTGCTGCTGAGCTTTAGAATATCTCTGTGGTTTATGGGGCGCCTGGGTGGCTCAGTCATTAAGCGTCTGCCTTTGGCTCAGGTCATGGTCCCAGGGTCCTGGGATCGAGCCCCACATCGGGCTCCCTGCTCGGCGGGAAGCCTGCTTCTCCCTCTCACACTCCCCCTGCTTGTGTTCCCTCTCTCGCTGTCTCTCTCTCTGTCAAATAAATAAATTAAAAAAATCTTAAAAAAAATGTTAGACTATCTCTGTGGTTTAAATGTTGTGTTCAACAGTAATGTGTAGCCTGGACATCTCTGCTCGTATTTTTGCTCATAAAGATAAACTAGAGTGTGGGCTTCCCACGGGGCCCCCTATTAGGCATGACACAGAGGAGAGGGAGGAAAAGGACTGTTTATATTTGTTAGGCCCTAACCTTGCATTTAATCACAGTTGTAGCTGGAAGATTTTGATCCAAAGTCTGTGGTAGGGTTTCCAATACTAACATATTAGTAGAGAAGTTTATATTTATATTGATAAATAAAATAACATTTATTCCTCAACAGGGATGAAGTAAAACTGTTCTGGAAGTTTTTCTTAAAAAAGAGGTATTAAGTCTCTCATTTGTCTGAAAAGTGCTTAGAGATCTACATGGGGTGGAATGAAACCTAAGTTTCATAACTAGGGAAGTGTGCTGTTTTATTCACGTTTCATGAGTGAAGACGGGGTCTGGGTTTACTCCAAAGTAAACACTGATTTCCTCCTTTATTCTTTGAGAACTAATCAGATTATGTTTTCCTGTCTGACCTGGGTTGTGTTGCCATGGGTGATGCTGCCTGGAACACCGGCAAAGAGATAAGAGCTCCACAGTGAAGTTTTGTAGGGACAAGCCCTATAGTCTTAGAATGTTCCCCAGAGAAGCAAAGACAAGGATACGGCTGGTCATCAGGGCTGTCCGGAGAGAGGCTGGAGCCCCAAGGATGGTGATTCTCTGCGCCTGAGCCCTCCCCTCCAGCTCAGTCAACCTCACTGGCTTCTCTCCTTACTTCTGTCAGAAGGAGTTTGAGCAGCATTTCTCCTGGAAAGCCTCCTGCAGCCATTCCTGCTCCCCCAAAGCTCTTTCCAAGTATCTCCAGCCATCACAGGGCATGGACTACTGGGGGAGAGGCAGGAAAAATGTCTTAGGAATTTCCTCCCACCCACAGCGTTTAAACTGAAGTGTTGCATTGAGGTGGCACTTCAGGCCATAGTTAGAGGCTTCTTGTTTTTTTTTTTTTTTCCCCTACTTCTGAAATGATGAAAAACACGTTTTTCTTTACTGCTTCTTTTCTTCTCATTTCTCCCCCCGCCTTTTTTTTTTCAATTTTTCTTTCCCTGTGAGAAGGGGGGAGGGGGCATGAATAGGGACAAAAATCAGGGATAAGATGAGAAGGATCCGAGTTTCTTTCTACTGGTTCCCTTGGTATATAATTAGCCTGTTTTCATGGCAGACACTGGAGTTTGCGGGTTGACTGAACAAAATTCACTGGCAGTAGTATCATTTTAAAGGTGAGTTAGTGGGGCGTCTGGGTGGCTCAGTTGGTTAAGTGTCTGCCTTCAGCTCAGGTCATGATCCCAGGGTCCTGTGATCAAGCCTTGCATTGGGTTCTCTGCTCAGCGGAGAGCCTGCTTCTCCCTCTCCCTCTGCTGCTCCCCCTGCTTTTACGCGCGTGCTCTCTCTCTCTCTCTCTCTCTTAAATAAACAAAATCTTAAAAAAAATAAAGGTGAGTTAGTGAGGCAAGCGGTGCTTAATAGATGGGCACTTTGAAGAATTTTAAAAATCTTTATTCAACTATGGACAAGAATTGTATCACATCACTAATAAAAGGATGCCGTTCTCTGTGTAAGGCTGTTGTCATGGTTGACCAGTATGCAGTATGTTTTTACCTATTACCAAAGGTGGAAACAAATAGGGACAGTATTCATAGGGACAGATAAATATTTACACATGAACCTTTGAAGTTTAAAAATAGGATACTGTTCTCTGTGCACAAGATGTTATGTAATAAGAGCATGCCTCAGGGGATACAAAGTAAAGAGGAGAGCTGTTTTCTCACACATGTTGCTGCCTGTTCAGGCTCAGATTATGAACTTCACTGTGTGCCAGGTCTCATAAAATCAATATGCGGGGTCGGTGCATGAAATGTTTCAGCCAAGTGGTTGGGAGTGTATTTTCCTACACCTTGATGGTGACTGGCCATTTCTGTCAATGGGGCACAGAGAACCGATTTATGAGTGGTTTGCTCCCAGCCACCCCTAGAGGACCCACAGAGCGATCCAGTGATAACACCACAGTCTAAGAGCCATCCCGACCTGTCTCTTGTTACAGGTTGTAAAAGCACGCAGCCATTCGTCTCATATGACAAAGTGGGTATGGGCTTCCACAGCATCCCAGTTGAAATCAGGGTGGAGGATAAACAGAGGTTCCTGCCTCCATGGTCAGTATTTTTTGAGGAGCTGGTGAAGGAGATTCTGTGAGATTAGAAGGCATTAATTATCTCAGGCAGTTAGGCCTGGCACTGTGGTTTCCTTCAAGATTCCTGTCCTACATTTTAGATTTTGCCAGTCATTTCCAGAGTCTTGGGTGGACTCAGTGTGTATATGTGTGTGTGTGTGTGTGTGTGTGTGTGTGTGTGTGTGTGTGGTGTGAGGAAATGGAAAAACTTACAAGGACTCTCATTTCTTTGTAGTTGGCATTACAGTGAATTAAAAGGCTTTCTTTTATCAAATTCTCTACCTTTTCCCACATTGGTCACCGTTGTCATTTTGAAAGTTTCTGTTCAATGTTAAGAGTTAGAAACATAGGAAGTTCATCTTTCTTGTCCAGAAAATTTAGTTAGCTACAAAACAAAAATTTAGATTCTGGATTTTCTGATTCTTATTGAGCCAAATGATTGTGTATAAGTTCTATCTATTATAGCATGTGTACCCTTTGGAAAAGTAATTGAATAACTTGAAATTCATTTTCAGCTGAAAAATAGGAAAATAGGAATAATAATAAAATAGTGGTATCAATGCTTGTGAGGATCAAGAGATTTTATAGATTTAGTTGGTGTAAGAGTTTTAGTTATAAAGTTTAGTTATAAAGTTGCATAGGGGTCTGTCAGGAATCAAGTGTGGTTTGCCAGAGTCCTTAATCTCATCTTTGATTTCCGGAGGGCCATTTAATGCTTTAGGGTGGAGCTGGCAAACTTTAGCTCTCAGTCCAAAACAGCCTTGCCACCTGATTTTGTAAATAAAGTTTTATTGGAACACAGCCATGTCCATTTGTTTACCTACTTGCTCTGTCTGCTTTCATGCTACAGCTGAAAAATTGAGTTGTGACAGATGGCCATATGGCTCAGAAACCCAAAGTATTTACTCTCCGGTCCCTTACAGAAAAAGTTTGCCAACCTCTGCTCCCAGGAGTTCCTGATGAAACAGTCTCAACTTCTACAGTGCAATGCTTAGTCTTTCATGTAATCGTAAACACTAGGCACCACACTTAGCAAACTATCAGTAGAGCTCCCCTTCAAGTTCACAGTCTAGTTTGCCTTTCTGGTAAGTTTTAGATTCTGAGGGATCCTTTCCTGTTTGTTGTCCATCCCTCAACTACAAGTGGGTTTACCGGCGGGGGGGAGGGTGTTGCCCGCATATTTTAGGAACCGCTTCTTCAAATCTGGTGTCAGTGTCACACTGCTACATTCTCAACACGCCTTCCCCCACTCCCTCACACACACACTTTGTACAACTCTGTGGTCCACATAGCGGACAACAAATGGCACGACTGGTGTGACTTTAAAATGTTCACCGATATAGAGCCCCAGAAATTTTTAATAGTATCAGGACCAGGACTGATCCTAACTGCCTAGCCACACCCAGAGCCAGACACCATCCACAGAGATTAGTTCTTTTTCCTCTGATATTTGTGCATTTCCTGGCTGGTGAAAAGTGGCACACGGGACTTAAATTGTATAGTGAACACATTTTCACTGTCTCGAACAGATTAGTTAATACAAAGTGAAGCAAAAAGTCATGAACTGCTTTCTTAAAGATGCTTCCTGCTTCGCTGAAGCACTCAGAAATATAATCACTGTTTAGAAACTGGCTCTAAATAACAGTGACTTGGCCATTTTTATCCAGTCTCAAATCTTCTGTATCTGTCCCCTGGAGAGATAGTGGTTGACTGTGGAGAGATGTTTCAGGGACAGTTATAGGAAAGTGATTCTTTAGGGCCTGGGCCCCTTTACATGAACAGATCCTCATGTCATCTGGATTTTTGGTACGTGTGACATAAAGAAGACTCTTGTGGAAATCCTGGTGCCCATGTGGGTGACAGGCCCACTCTGTTCTAGCTCCTCACCCTTCTCACTGACATGAACAGCCACTGTGAGGCTCCCACTCCCTGCTTTGGCACAAAGCCCAGCTCTTCAAAGGCATCCCCACAGCATGCAAGTTCCCTTAACAGCAAAGAGCAAGAACTTTGCCTGGTGGCCAGGGTCCCTGAGTTTTAGTATCAAGCCCTAAATATGTAAGAAAGATTTCAAAGATTTCAAGACTTGATTAGAATCATCACTGAGTATAGACCCACTTCTTGGTCAGTGGCTGTCAAGCAATTGTTGTTGATCACATGCATGTGCGCACATGAAATAATACTTGCCCTTACTGTGAGCAGTGCTCTATGATCTATTTTATTCTCTTTGTCTGTTCTCGTGTGTCCTATCCTATTCTATCTTATCATATACTACTGTATTTCAGTTTTTAAAAAGATTTTATTTATTTTGGGAAGGATAGAAAGATGGGGTAAGGGGCAATGGGAGAGAGAATCTCAAGCAGACTCCCTGCTGAGCATGGAGCCCGACGCGCGGGGCTCACTCTCACGACCCTGGGATCATGACCTCAGCCATAATCAAGAGTCGGACGCTTAACTAAGCCTGAGCCACTCAGGCGCCCCTCATTTTTTTTTTTTTTTAAATGCTGATGTCCATGCACTAAATGTATTTCATTTCCCCCAGTGGATTGTAATCTGCAGTTTGGAAAGCAGTGTTCTAGGTAATATGAACATTACTGACTCTTGCCCACTAAAATTGATGGCTAGGAAACAGTATATTTTCCTTCGTACAGAACCATGACACAGAGACCTAACGGAGAGCACTCAGGCCTCTCTGGGCATATGTATCTTTTTCCTTCCACAACTGGATGGATTATTTTAAAGTCCTGGTTTCCTTTTTATTTCATTACTAGCTTTTCACTTCTTTTTTTACCCCCCAGTCTGTTTGTTTTCTTTCTGCCTTTGACCACTAGCTCCGCCGGTCACATGAAGGGCTGCCTTGTTCTCTACTGCCCCTGAGCCCTTGCGTGTGTGGCTTGGCCTCCTTTCTGCCCCTGTAGGCCTGATCAATTCTAGTTTATCTCTGGTAAGTTTCTCTGCTCCCTCTAGTTCTCCATGAACTCTATTTCCTGGTTGTTCAGACAGCACCCCCCTGTGGCACTTTTCATTCTGCCTTGTAATTGTTCATAAAGGGTCTCCTTTCCAAACTTTGGGCCCATTGAAGGCGGGGACAGGGTTGTTTTAAATTTACCTACCACAGTATCCCCACACTATGGCACAAGGCCCAACATCTAGTAGGCTCTTGATGCAAATTTGTGGGATGAATGAGTAGATGAATGGAACTACTGACTGGAGGGGGAAAAAGCCACTAGATGAAGGATTTGAATGGGCAACCTTCTTAAAATAAGTTCTGTTATCATTATTATTATTCTTTCGTTTTGTGCACAATGCCAAAATGTTCATGGAGTTTCCTTCTAAAGTAAGATTGTGAGTTTTTTCTCTCATCTTTGGTGGTATAGTCTTTGTATCTTGATTCAGATCATACCTGCCCAAGACTATTACTGAATCGGACTTATAGATTGTTATGTGCATTAGTATGTGTATCAAGTGGTAGGAGACACAGTGGCCTCCTACACATCTAGTTTATGGGCTGAAAGGAAATGGGACAAGATTGTATACATTAAGGATCCTAGCTTCAGGCACATTCATGAAAAGCTGCATGTGCCAAGGATCTGATTTGCGTGGTTTTCATTGGCATGGTTTTGAATTGTATATGTTGCTTGTCTCAGCCAGTGCACATGGCGGTTGGTGCATGCAAGCAGTCATGCTTGTTCTCCAGAAGATCAAATATTGAATAGGAAGTCTTTTCCCTTGTAATGGCATTTTCATCTCAAATTTTATATGGCTTAATTTAATTAATCCCATATCTGTGGAATATAATTCATTTTATCAATAGTCAGTTAAAATTTAACTTTAATATGGTTGCTGGATTTCAACTGACTCAACATGGGAAAAGCCACTTCTCAGAATACTCACCAACAAAAAGAGATTGTTTAGTCCTTTTTTATTTCTGTAATTTCATTTATTGAAGGACAATTTTTAGTGTCCACTAGGATATTGTGGTGAGACAACAAACACAGACATTGCCTTCATGGAACCCAAAGTGTAAAGGAGAGACAGACATTCAACAAATACATAGATACATAATTGGAAGCTCTTATAAATACTAAAGGGAAGGTCTCTGAGTATAGGAAGGAGGGCCGAATTTGGGTCAGATGTTGAGGAATCCTCTTTGTTGAAGTGGTATTTATGCCAGATATTTCATTCCTGGTGATGGAAACCTGTAAGAAATCTTTGAGGAGGAAAAAGCTAACTCTTTTAAATAATTGAAATACCACTGTATTGGATCTTAGGGAGTGCATTAGGTTCCTAGAGCTGCTGTAACAAACCACCACAAACTTTGTGGCTTAATTAAAGCAACACAAATGTATTCTCTTACAGTTCTGAGGATCAGAATTCTGAAATCAAAGAGTCAGCAAGGCCCACACTTAACTCTGAAGACTCTAGGGAAAATCCTGGCTTGCCTCTTCCAACTTCTGGTGGCTCTAGACTTCTTTGCCTTGTAGAAGCACAATTCCTATCTCTCCACTTGCCATCTCTGCCTGAGTCTCTGTGGCTGAAATATCACTCTCCTGTGTCTTATAAGGGCCTCAGTCATTGGATTTAGGGTATACCTGGGTAATTCAGAATAATTGCATCTTGAGATCCTTAATCAAGTCTACAAAGACCCTATTTCCAATTAAGATCATATTCACCTGTACGGGGGGTTAAGAGATGGGTATATCTTTTTGGGGAAGGAATACAATTCAACCCACTACAGAAGTGAGAAGGAGAGTGTTGGCGAAGAGGTGGGCAGTGGGCATGGCCAGATCATGGCCATGGGCCTTGTAGGCAAGATCAAGAACAAAGGAAAGTCTTTGAAGGGCCCTCAGCAGGGAAGTAACATGATCCACCCATGTGTGAAGACAACTGTCCTGGATGATATTAGAGATCAGATTGGAGAGGGCAAGAGTAGAAGAGGTGAGGGCAATGAGGAGCTATTGCCAGAGTTCAGATGAGAAATGATGGTGATTTGGATGAAGGTAGTCCATGAAGAGATGATGAGAAGCGGACAGACCTGAGATATATTTTGGAGGAGGAATCAGTAGCACTTGGCAATGGATTACATAAGTATGGGGGAGATGGAGAAATCAAAGGTCACCCTCAAAATTTTGTACTGAAAAACTGGGCTGATCGGAGTTATTGAGATGGGGAAGGCTAGAAAGGAAGAGCAGGTTTGGGGAAAGATCATGAGGGCAGATTTGAAGGTGAGAAGTTTGAGATGCTTGGGTGATGTCTACTAGACATTGGAATATAGGAATTAAAGGAGATCTTGGGTCTGGAGATGCAACTTTGGGAGTTGCCAGTGATGGGTGACCATGGAAGTAATGGGGGTGGGTGAGATCTTCTGGAGAGAGAGTGGGAAAAGTGGGACTAGCATTTAGAGCACAAAGCAAACAGAAGGAACCAGCAGAGGAGACTGAGGGTGTGGTATGGACCCCACCAGGCTTTCATCCACCTCTGAAGATGTCCGAGGAGCAGGGGCAAGTGCAGGAGACTTAGAGGTCTGAGTTTTGTTGATACACTTGACACTCACTTGTTCTGTGGTTTTGAGCATCTGTTCTCTTTACAAGCAGATGCTATGAACACCTTTTTAAAATAGATACGTAAAATAAGGGCATTATTAATCTTTGCCTCTCCATGTATGAATATTCAGGAAGAGAAGAATCATTTAACGTGATGAGGTATTTCACTACATTCAGTGGCACATTTTAGATTAATTTTTATTTCTCAATCATCACATGTTTGATCGTAAAACAAGAACTATATAAATATAATAACAGAACACTTTAAACATTGAATTCCTCTCACGCCTATAATATCAGCAGATAATTGTGAATTAGGTTGATGATATGTGTTTGAGGTTAGGTCATATCCTTATTTTTAGATTCCATCAGAAACAAAGGGGAGAGGGCCCTGCTTACTGTGGTCTAGCTACAACCTTGGGGGATGTGATTGGTTAGTGAGACTCGCTTTGTAATTGTGGAAAGGAGTGGAAGGATGGATGAAAATCCAGCTCTAGAAGGAGCCTGAGCATCCTAATGAATATCACACAAATCTCTGCTAATTTTATTATCAAAATGTTGATGTAATTTTACTGAACTCCTACAGAAAGTTGTTGAAATCTATGTCTTCTGCATGCAGCTTTGTGCTTCAAACTTTCTTGCTGCTTATTTTTTTTTGAATAAGCATAAATAATATGCTGAAAAGTAGAAACAACTAAGACATCTTCCAGAGAGTGATCTGGTCACTAGAATAAACTGAACTATAGGCTTTCTGTTGTTATTAAATATTTAAAAATTTTCAACCTGAAATGATTTTATGTTTGGGATGGTCTAATTTTTAATATTTAAAAAATTGGTAAATAATCCACTTTAAATTTATGAGTGGGTCTAAAAAAAGCTTATTTTATTTAAAAATAATCCTGGTGAAATCACAGCCAGAGCTAAATTTGGTAATGTTCAAATTCATCAGATGTTTAACCTAAAGGATGACTACTTGTCCAAATTTTAAGGTGCTATGGGATGTTAAGGTATTATGGGAATATAAAGCATTTATGTAGAGCACTTTAAATAATAGAGAAAGAGGTTTGGGGTTAAAGAATCATAATGTAGGTGAGTTGCAGGTTGTGGTGATACCTTTGATTTGGGTTCAGTGAAGCAGAAATTAGTGGCCATTGGGCAAAGAAGACTATCTGCTTCCCTTTGTTAAAGATCATGTCCTTTGAACATGCCCTAAGTTATTTTACTAAATGAAGGACTAATTTTTGGTGACTTAAATCCTGTCATCTCACTATGCCATGCTTTGAGAATTCCATGACTTGGGAACATATTCCAGGCCAAGGAACCCAGAAAAGAACAAGTTTGACCTGTGTTTCTAAATGGGTCACTATAAAGAATTGCATTACAATACAATTACAGTTGTGTAGTATTTCCCAAGTTATGAAAACAGAAACTGCCTGCCATTTATGTGGTATGAACTGAATTGAAGGCAGGCCCAAGAGTGAAACTTAACCAACCTCCAGGGTAAAAGAAAATTCTCCCAAGACTTGGATTCTGTTGAGTGATGGATGATCTGATACATTTGGATAAATTTTTCTCAATCACTTGCAGCCTTGGTCCCAATATCTGCAGTAGAGTAATGTGAATGCAGATGGGATTTGGTTAACCAATCTAAGAAGATGCTGCCTCTGTTCTTCTGTAGTGAATGCAGATGGGATTTGATTAGCTAATCTAAGAAGATGCTTCCTCTATTCTTCTGTAGCTCGTACCCCAATGACACACACTGTGTTTGGAGGTTTCACAAAGCCAAATTTGTTTTCTGTCTATATTCAAATAAATATGGGGTGACTGAATAGTTTGGCCCTTTGAAGGAAGCCAAGTCTCTGCTTGTTGGAATTCTGACTGTCCCTGTCTCTTTATACATCCCATGTATGCTCTTTCCTGCTTCTCCCGAGCTGCTGATGGAAATGTCCTAAGGAACCCTCAGACTAGTCTTCCAGGAGTGGCTGTATCTAAGAACCAAGGGTATTCTCCTTAAGGAATGTGTGACTCAATATATTTTTTAAATTACAGAAATTAATTCTACTATACTTTGTACTGAGATGTTTTTCTTGAAAAATAAATCTAAAATTCTGTAGAAAATTTAAATGAATGAAAATAGTCAAGAATGTTTTGAAAGTGAAGAGCAATTTGAAGGACTTGCCTTAACAAATACTGAAATACACTTTTATTAAACAGTTTTAACTGACAAAAAATAAACGGACAAATGAGTGGCATGGATTTCAACTCAGAAATAGACTTACATAGTTGAAATTTAGCTTGTGATGAATGGGAATCATACATATTTGGAGGCAAGAGAGTTTAAAGAGATACTAGTAGGATAATTGGTTATTATTATTATTAAGTATGTAGATCTTCATTTTATACCAAAGGATAGTAGAAGGAAACAAAACAAAACAAATTAGCAAAAGACATGGGTAATTAGGTATTGGATCTCAGAGCAAAGGGTTTCTAAACATAAGAGCAGTAGAGGAAATCACATATTTCTAATTGCATAAAATTTAAAATAGGAGTGGGGAAGAGAGGAGGAATGAGTAGGCAGAGCACAGAGGATTTTTAGGGGGGCAAAACTACTCTGTAATTCTATATAATGGTGGCTACATGTCATTATACATTTGTCCAAACCCATAGAATATACAATAGCAAGAGTGAACTCTAATATACACTATAAACATTGGGTGATAATGATGTGTCATTTTAGGTTCATCAGTTGTAACAAATGTACGACTCAGGTGGGGGATCTTGATTATCTGAGAATTATCTGAGATGAATGAGGGCAGGGTATATATGGGAAATCTCGACCTTCCACTCAGTTTTGTTGTAAACCTAAAATTGCTTTAAAAGGTAAAGTCTATTAAAAAAAATTTTTTTTGTATATGTGAATTGTCTGTTCATGTCTTGTCTACATTTTTCTATCAAGTTTTTGGTCCTTTGCCCTTCACATTTAAGAGTTCTTTATGTATTAAAAGTAGGCCTTTTGTCTATGGTGTATGTTGTTAATTTTTCAGCTTGACTTGGTTTTCAGTATTTTCTGACATGCATTAGTTTTTATTTTTATTTTTTAGTCAAATATATTAATGTTTTCTTTTACTGTCTCTGGATTTTGGGTCATCATTAGAAAGCCTTTTTCTTCACAGAAGTTAGAAATTGACCAATATTTTTTTTCTAGTACTTCCATGATTCAATTTCTTACATTTAGATTCCCTAATCCATTTGGAGTTTATTCCTATGTATGGGGTGAGATATAGATCTAATTTTATCTTTTTCTGAATGACTACCCAATTGTCCCAGAGTTGTTTATTTAAATATCCATCTTTATTCCATTGATTTGAGATGCTGCCTTTCTCATATTCTAATTGTCCGTAGATATTTGGGTGCAACTATAGACTTGTATGTTTCTTTTATGCCTGCTACTTCTTTGAATTTCTTTTATTGTTTGATTTGCTTTTATCACTGATTATCTGTGGCTTTCCAGGTATACTATTACAACATCTAAAAATACAGGTAATTTAACTTATTTTTTTCGATCTACTCTTATTCTTCTGATTGAGTTCTCTTATCTAAGTGAATTTACTAATACCTTCAGTGCAATGATGAGTAATAATAGAGAAAGTGGGCACCCTTTTTTTCTTGAGCATTAGAAATTTTTTTATCACAAATGGGTATTGAGTTTTGTCAGTGGCTTTTTCATCATATGTTGAGATAATCAGGATATTTTTCCTTAGATTTATTAATATGGTGTATTATAGTAATAAAGTTACTAATATTGAACTAACCTTGCCTTTCTATAATAAATCCCACAAGGTATTGATGTATTGTTTTCTTAATGTGGTATTGGATTCTATTTGTTAATATTTTGCTTAGAATTTTTGCATCAATATTCATGAGTGATATGTGTCCCCTCCCTGCCCTACTGTCTTCATCTGGTTTAGGTATCAGTGTTACAGTTGCTTCATAGAAGGAATTGGGAAGTTTCCTTTATTTTCAATGTTCTAGAATAATGAGCACTGGGACTATCTGGTCTTTGGAAGTTTGGTAGAATTCTACTGTTAAACTATCTGTACCTGATACTTTTTTGTGGAGTAGTTCCTTAATAATGCTATTTCTCCAATGGAAATCGGTCTCTTTAAGCTTCTCAGCTCTTATCTAGTTTTAATAATCTGTAGTTCTTTAGGAAATTATCCAATTCATCTAGATTTTCCAGTGTATCTACATCCACTTATTTATTTATTTATTTTCTATTTCTTACAAAAGTGTTGGAAATTGCTAGTTGTAGCATTTTCTAATAGCTGCTTTAAAATCCTTGTTAGATAATTCCCACACCTATATCATCTTGATATTGAAATCTGTTGATCATCTTTTGTCATGTGATTTGAGATTTTCCTGGTTTTTGGTAAGATGACTAATTTTGTATTGTGACCTAAACATTCTGAGTATTATGTAATGAGACTCTGGTTCCATTTAAATCTTCTCTTTTAGTAGTTTTTAAAACATTTATGATCACAGAGTACATTCTGGCTTACTTTGGTGGGCTGTGGTTTTAATGTCAATTTAGTTGTCCAACTCTTTGCAGTGCTATTCTGGTCTGCCCCACTTTTGCATTATCCAGCGGCCTGTGTGGAACTGCACTGTAATTCACTTCTCAGAGTATTTGCTTTATTGATTCTGTTCAGTCACAGATGAGTGGAACAAGGGTGTGCCTGAGACTTCATATACAAATTTAAAGGATCATTTTTTCCATCTCCTGCCTCCAACTCTCTAGTTGGGAGGAGGAGGGGGGACTACTTGTTTGCTGGTTATTGTATTCTTCATTTCACTTCCCTTGGGGTGGTTATAGTTGACAAGATCCCACCTCACAGACTGTGTTCTCAGGGCAAGTGGGAAGGAGTGGGGTTCTCTTGTCTGTGTCTGCAGCCACCACCAGTGGCCAGGCATGTGACACTGTTTGCTTGGTATAGGGTGGGGATATTCACCATGGTTTCACTCCACTGTCTCTGCAGCAACTAGACCGTGGTTTTGGGGGGCGGGGAGGGGGGCAGTTAGGGGTGTTGCTTCTCTCATGACATCTGCCTATAATTGGGTGGGTAGAGTCTAAAAGGCTCTGTCCTGAAGGGCTACCCTCTTCCTAGACCTCTGGTTAGAGAGAACACGCTTTCCTTGAAGACTTTTTTCCTGTCCCTGTTAGGAGTTCCAGAGTATAGAACTCAGGCTGGGATGTATAGGACGATACAAACCCAGCAAATTTAACACTAAGTTGACCCTCCAGTCCTGAGGTTCCTAGGCATTTTTCCATCTTTCTTTCTTTCTCCTTTCAGAGTCTTCTCATAGTTCCTATATGGCTTTTGTCCAGGGATTTTAGTTGTAATTTTTGGGAAAAATAGGGTGGGGTATGTTTTTCCTATTTTGACTAGAACTGGAAACCATTGTCATTAATTTTTTTTTTTTTTTGTAATTTTAGTTTCAATTTTCCCTTTCACCCAGGAGTGAATAGGAGGATTTTAACTATCCATGTGTTAGGGTCTTTTGTGCTTTGTTTTTGTTAGTAAACTCTGTTTTGTTGCAATGTGATCAGAAGGTGTTGTTTGTAGTATTTTCCCTTATTGAAGTTATTGATGGGTGCTTTCTTTGTGACGCAGTATATGATCAATTTCTGTGAATAAGCCATGGGTATTTGAGATGAGTGTATTCTCCAGTATCAGGGTATAGAGTTCATAGATATATGTAAGATTTACTCTGATGACTATGTTGTTTAAATCTTTTAGCATCTGGCCTTATTTTCTTTTCATTCCTCTCTCTCACGCAGGTACACACACCCCACAGAATGTTACTCCCTTTCACCAGAACAAAGGGGATGATAGTCTCATGAAATGTAGTCAGAGTGGGAGAAAAACTGAACTTCCAAAAGATGTGCATGGACTTTGCATGATGGGGAGAAGTGGGTCTCCTGTCATTAGTTGTTCCATGGATGGGGATAGGGTGGACTTGTGCAAAAGTGGAAGGGGTGAATGGAAAGTGGGGCGTAGTTGTGGTGAGGATTTGTGATACAGGGAAGGATGGTTAGCTGCTGCTCTGAGTGAAAGTTTGGGGATGGAAAGAGATATCTAAAAAGGATCTAGGAGGGACTTTTATGTGGCATACTTTGTGAAATCTTTAGAATGGTCTCTTTAAGGAAGCCTAAATAAATGGAATGGGATGTGTGTTTTCTTTGAATGTGACTTTTTGCACAAACTGGATCAGTGGTCCTAGTTTTTATTCTCAGTTTTGTTTATATTTTATCCATAATTAACATAATTTGACATAAAATTACCATAATAAAAGAAATTTTTTAATATTTCCATTATCTTTATAGATTTGGCATTAGTTTATACTCATTTAATATGTTCTTTATGTTTTATATACCCTGCACATAGTTTTTTCTTTAAAGACCAGAATCTCTATATGCTTGACAGCTCCACTCAAAAAGGCACCCCTCTTTAAGGTTTTGCATGGGTTGGGAAAGTATTACTCCAAAAATGGGGAGAAAACAACTCTGAGTTGATTGGTTTATTTTAGTTTCCTATGAGATCATATGGGATTCTCTATTTCTCATAGGCTCTTATGAGAACTGATGGGCTGCTAGCTATGAGGCAGAAATCTATGGTGGGCACATTCATGCATACATCAAGAAGGCAGCCATATTAGCTTCTGACTTCTGACCAAGAATAAGTCTCAGAGGAAGCAATGGGGGATGCTTGCAGAAAAGCCAGAAGTACTCAGGAAGAAATTACAGTTCAATGAGAAAAAAAAATCCCAGGTATCCTGGGGTATAGTTCCAAAAGTTTCTTTTTTGGGGGAGGGGTAGGGGCAGAGGGAGAGGGAGAGAAAGAATCCCAAGCAGGCTCCACGCCAGCACAGAGCCCAACACAGGGGTGGATCTTCCAACCCTGAGATCATGACCTGAGCCGAAATCAAGACTCTGATGCCTGATTGAGCCACCTAGGCATCCCCCAAATGTTTCTTATTTTAAAAAAGCACAAACTTTCTGAGTTCCAGTTTTCTCAAGTTGTAAAATGGTAGACTTAGATTTAAATGATCTCTAAAGTTTCCTTTAGCTCATTATATATCTATCTTTAATAAAGGCAGAATTGGATTTATGTTTACCTTCCAGGTCACTGAATTCACGAATTTAATTAAAATTAAAGTGGAGATCTTAAAATTACACTGCAAGTAGAGGAATGCATCTAGAATATAGTTTTAATGAGCCCAGTGAGAACCAGAACCATGATGATAAAGGATGAGAAAATAAAAGGTTATAGAAAAACTAAATACAGGTTTCCCCTGCCATCCTTTTGTAAACTGGGATGGCCTGAAGTGAAGAAGCAATTACGTTAATTTATATGGGAACATATTTGAGTGTTCCCTGATCCCAAAATAACCTGTCTTAGGCATTCCTGATACCTTAGGACACAGATGCACAAAATAAACGGAGACAAAGCCCAGAGGCTCATAGATACAGTTCACAGCTGGGGCTGCTGCTGACGTGCCTAGGGTGGTTCCCAGGGAAGGAACCGGTGGGGCCCCTCTCCCTGCTGCTGGGAGGGGGGGTCCACTGCCCCTAAGTGGCTGTGACTCCTGCCAAACAATCTCAGAATGCTGTTTTCATTTTTTACCTTTTTTCATAAAAGAAAATCTTCTTTGGATTTATTTTGGTTAGCAAAAACAGCTACTAATGCAGGTCTTTCATAAAAGCCGAGTGGCTCAATGCAAACTTCTTAGAAGTAGGTGATGCCTATACATCATTTACATTCCGCTTTGCCACTGAAATTGATCAAGGCTTAATGAACCTGGGTTAAGCACCAGACTCTTGATTTCAGGTCAGGTCCTGATCTCAGGGTCGCAGGATCAAGCCCTGAGTTGGGCTCTGCGCTGGGTTTGGAGCCTGCTTGAGATTCTCTCTCTCTCTCTGCCCCTCCCCCTGACCCCTCCTGGAGCATGCACACATGCACTCTCTCTCTATCAGAAAAAAAAAAAAGAAAAAGAAAGAAACTAGAACTGGATTTTATTTGGGAAACTTCCCTGTCTCAGCCTGTTCATAAATATCGGAGAACTAAGAGCTCAAATAAGAAAGGTTACTAATAAGCAATAGTGATGACGCAGTTCTTCAGGAACTTACCATTCATTGTTCTGTTGTTTGTTGCCAGGAGGATGTGATGAAATGACATGGCACAAATAAGTGGAAACTGATAAAGCCTCCGATATTTGAAATTCTGATGGGAAGAGATTGTAGGAAGTTCCAATGACTGCATTCATTTAAATGTCTGAGGAGAATACACCATCATGGTATTGATGGCCAGATGAGAGCTCAGATTATTCATTTCGAAAATAAAAGGGAAGAAAAAGGTGGAGGAGGTAGAGCCAGAAGGAAAGATAGGGTAAATACTGACATGTAAATAGGAGATGTAGACTAATGGAATTCTTTTATGCCCTGCCCATTGTGCAACAACAAAAAATACATCAAGAAATAAAAATAAACCTAACATTCAAAGCATGTAGGATCAATTAACCATGATACAACATGAAATTAAGCCATGGAACTTGCTGCTGCAAGGTTTTATTCAAATAGATAGATTAGAGGATTAGATTTGATAAACACAGTTTATAACAAAATTTCAATGTCTGCAATTCAGAACAAACGAACAAAACACCAAGCAAAACAAAAAGCAAATGACTTTAACTTCCAGAGAATATTCTAATCTATTTTAGGATGTGTAGGAAATTTCCCTTAAGGGATATTTTATTGCTATTCTTATTGATGGTCTTTAGTAATAACCTCCAAAAGTAGTGTTGCTGAGTAAGAGGCAGAAGCGATGGAGTATGAATTCATTGCTTTTCTTTTTTTTTTCTTTGTTTGCATGTTCAATGTTTATAAATTTTTTATTTTTTTAAATTTTATTTTATTATGTTATGTTAATCACCATACATTACATCATTAGTTTTTGATGTAGTGTTCCATGATTCATTGTTTGTGTATGAATTCATTGCTTTTCAAAGGAAGTAGCCATAACCGTATTGTAACAATGGATTTTCCCCATATCAATTGTGTAAAGAGAAACTTTAGGGAGAAAAAGTGAAAAAATCGTATGTCAGTAAATAGGAGACAATTTAGTGTAGTGAGAAGAATAAGCATTTTGGAGGTCTGCAGGTTTTCCTTCCAGTTTTCCTCCTACTCTCTCACCTCTTGCTCTTCTGCCTTTCCACACGCCAATCTGTCCTTTCCTGCTTATTCAATAGAATCGAATCCTCGCTAGCCCAGTAGTGAGAATTCAGCAAGCACATGGATTGCAGAATATAAACCTGAAAAGAAAGGCAGATCTTGATTAGACTATTTGTATACCTTGGAGTATTGCCTGCATGTTCTGGGAGCTCACTGAGCAGTACTTGATGATGATGAAGAAGGTGATGATATGATGGTTGTGGTGTAGGAGTGGAAACAGTAAAAAATACGTAAGCACAGTCCTCAGGGGCCTCCTGCAGGCCTCTGTTGAGCTCTCGAAATTGACCCACACAAAAATGCTGTAAGGCAACCAAACTGGTCTCTTTCCCCTTCATGTGGTCAGGACATGAAATGTATATTTCTATTTTTAGGCATTGTTTATTCTTTTTTTTTTTAATTTGATTTAATTGTATACTATTGCTCTCTTCATAGACCATCATTCCAATTGAAATTTTTAAATTCTATTTTATTGTTTATGGAAATTTTCAAGTATATGCAGAAAGGGAGAAAATAGTCTACAACAAATCCTATATCCATCAGCCAGATTCCACAGTAAGCAGCCCGTGGCCAGTCTCTTTTCATCCCCGTCCTTTGTTTCATCTCTGCTCCTTTCTCATTCTGCCACAACATGGGTTATTTTGAAACAAATCCTTAATAAGGTATCCATTTTAATGCTTTCACGTCTTTCTGATGTGAACATCCTCTCCTGGAGTAGCCTTCCCACTTCTCTTCATTCTAAATGTCCCTGTTCCCCAGACCCAGCTCTTTCTATATCATTCATGCTGCCAACATGGCTGCTTCCGCCTGCAAGGATCTCAGCCTCCTTAAACTCTACACACTTAGACTGTGTCATTTACGTTATGCCACCCTGTATTTCTCATTATTTTTATGCATTTTAATGTCTTTTAAGCCTAAATATACTGAAAATTCCATGAAGACAGGGAGTTTTTTTTCATTCCCCATATATATGCCTTTATATGCCTATTTTAGTATCTGACTAACAGAGGGCACATGATAAAGAGTTTTTGTTCTGTTCTTTGGAAAAATCATCACTAATCCCGAGGCTGTTCCCCTCTCAGTGCTAGTATTGGTATTCTGTCACTGCAGAAATGGTGTATTCTTAACCCAACTACAGAGCTCTAACCAGAGTTCACAGCCTCCTCAACCCATACCTCGTATAATCCTGAATTGACTCCTAGTACTTGCATCAAACCCTTCTCAAGTGGAAACTGTTTATTTCCTATGAACTCCTTCTCTGAGGCCAGGAGGAGAAGGTAAGAGCTTTTCTCTGGCTCCCCACCAACATCTTCAGAACATTTTTCATCTTCTATTGCCCTTTCTCTTTTGAAACTCTAAACACCTACATCTGCCCTTTCTCTCCCAGCCTGTCCACTTCCCATCTGCCAGACTCTTAATTATGCCCTGAGGACTCTAGAGGACTTTGGCATCTGGGTTTTAGTTACTCTTTGTGATTTTTGTTTCAAAGTGTCCCTGGCTTGAACATTGATGTTGGTATACCATCTAATACCTAGCCTCTTGTCCTCCTTCGCAGGCCACTTCTCTGAGCACATGTGGACCTTGTTACAACCTGGAGAAGATCCACTTCTAGAGTTTTGAGCTCTTTACCCCAGTCACACTTACTGACCTTTGTGTGGCACACATTCCCATTAAACATGCTTAATAACATCTTGTCTTCCAGCATAATGATGTGCATAATCTTATGGTTCACCTTCCAGGTAGCCTGCCAAGGCTCACCATGCTCGCTGCAGGTGTAGGAGTTTGGGGCAGGAGCATCATGTGCTGATGTCCATGGTTCTGCAACCATCTCTGCTCTGGGAAATTGTGAAGAGGGTCATGCTCTCTCTTTAGTATGCTCTGTTAAACCTGGACTTCATGGTCCACCATTTCAACTGCACTCTTATTACACTCACTAAATTTGATTCCACATCACCTGCATTTATAATTCAAAACCCAACCATTTTATTTTTTTTCATCTGTGCTGCTCTTGGGCTTCCTGCTGCTACTGCAGAAAAATCATGTAGCTGTACTACTTGACTCTTCTTCAAATATTTAATTTTTAGCCATAGCTGATTGCCAGGCCTTTTTAAGTCCCTTTAGGGGTCTGGATCCTTGCTTTGCCTATCTCATAAATGTAGAAATTTCTCAGGGGGCCTTCCCAATGAGCTTTTATTCTTCTTACCTTTGTACGGTAATCTCATTCATGGTTTTAATTACCATCTAGGTGTCAAAGACTCCTGAATTAGCGTCTATCTCGCCAACCACCTCTTTTATATACAGACCTGAATTTCCAACTACTTTGACCAGCTGGGTGTCCTATAGGCATCTCAAATTCAATATATCAGGAACAGACCCTGTTATCTCTTCTTCTTCTGTCCCATATACTCTTACTGCTGGATTCTTTGTCTCTGTCGATAGCATCGTCATCCATCCAGACAGCAGAGCCTGCCATGCCTCCACCCCTCCACCACTTCTCACTAGCTATTTTCCAGCTATTCCCAGAACACATCATGTCCACTACTCCCATGGGCCTTTACTCAGGCTATTCTCTCTCCCTGGAATGCTTCTCATCCTCATTCCTCAAGATCCAGATTGGATGCTTGCTCACTTGTGAGGCCTACTTAAGACTCCCACTTCCAATTAATTATTTCTCCGTCAGAACTCACACTTGTTTGCTTTTCTGTCATAACACTTATTTTACCTTAGGTCGTTTCATTAATTCAATAGCATTTATTAATGCTGCATATTATATCAGACACTGTCATGTACATGAGGGAAGAAAGAGGAATGACTTCAGTCTAGATTACTTTGTTTTATTTCCCAACCTTCTTTTGGGAAAGGTGGGCATTTTATTCACTTTACTTTATGCCTTTAAAGAGAAGATATGCCTAGCAGTTCATTTGAGGATAGTAACAGGAGAATAAGCTTCAGATAAAGCCTTCATATAAAATGTTAAAGATTGAAAGTTCAGTAGTAACAGTAAAGACAATGTAGACATATTTGGGTCATATGATGGTTTGGTAGTCCCCCAAGGTGCATACTTATAATAGTTAATTTAATTGAGGCAAGGAGCCTATCAAAAGGGTGTTTATGTGTGGGTATTAATGGGCATCATGGGTGAGTGAAAAAGAACAAAACAAAATGGAAGAATCTCTGTTATTCACCTGGTCCCAAGGATAAGCATCAGCCAAAGAAACTGTTGAGATGACAAATCCCAGGATATGCATCTCTGCCAGGTGCCTGGTAATAAGGTACAATATGAGTGATGAAGGGACCTTCTTCCCATTTCTTCATGGTACCAAATGAAGGTGTTGAACCCCCCCCCACAACAATTGTGGGGACACCAGGAAATAATATTCTTGGTGGGGACAGTGGTCCTCCTTCATTGAGAAGTAAAAAAGGTGAGGGATCCTCAAGGATCCTGGAGACTGAGGATGTTGATGAAGGTACCAGAACAGAAGAGAAATATGGAAGGCTTATATGGTGGCTTTAGCTGGTGAGCAAACTTGTTTCCTTGGGAACCCTCAAACATCATCCCAAGCTTCAGTCCTGGGTAAATAAGTGAGGACAAGAGATAGTCAAATTAGGTTATTACAATTCATGTGATCTCATCTGTACTCATGAACTGGTAAGGCCTATGGAAATTTGGGTTATCGTTGTATGGCAAGAGAGAAGAATTGATATGACATGCCAGTTCCCATGGCTGAGCTTCCTTCTCAGACTTCTCTCACTTTGGGATTGGTTAGTTCTAAATAGACTATTGCAAACACAGTAGTAGGAGGTTTGTCTGAGTTAAAGTGGAGAAGAAAACATTGGTGAGAAGAACTTTAATTATGGTTGACTCTTGGTAATTGCAGGAGGATTATCTAGTTTATGTGTCACTAGGATTGCTTACCTTTTACCTACTGGTTGTTTTACCACTTGAAAGTACTTTATGCCTACAATAGGCAGATGATAGAAAGAATATGGAACTAAACATATTTCAGCTCTATGCATTCAGAACACAGAGAATAGGAAATCCATTTGTAATCCTGTTTTCCGTATTAACAGTACCCTTCTCCACCAGAAAATTTGTTGAAACTACTAAATCGAAATAAGTTTCAGGGATTTTTTGTGACTTTATTTTTCTCTACTATTATATTACCCATAAACCATCATGGAAGTGAACAATGACTATTTGATTTTGGATAAGCTAGCTGGCTCCTCTTCTTCCTTGGAAAGAAACAAAATAGATAAAATTGACAAGCTACTGTAAGATTGTGGCTCCTTCAGATTCCAGTAGCTTTTTACAGTAGAAGACCCAGTCATTTGGGTAAGCATTGGCTATATGCTGGAAAACATTCAGCCAAAAGAACCAGGCGTGCTGTTCCTTCTGTACACAGCAGATGGAGGTGGCACCCAGCTCACCATGTGATGCTGGCACTGGGACTGGAATGGATGCCCCTGTGTGGTATGTTCTTTTTTTTGGTGGGCAGCAAAGCAAAGTTTATTGAGTGAGACCAAAGTGATAGTACAAAACTCCTGAGGAGGGAAGGGGACCTGAGAGGGTTGCCCTGTGTGGTTATGTTCTAATGGCAGAGTTGTCAGCAACCAGTTGGCCCTAACCTACCTTTTTGCCTACACATGGCCATTATCAAGGGGCAAACCCATTTCAATGAACTGTAGCCTGTATTATAGCAGGGAGGATCTAGATATTGCAGATGGAGCTTTCCATTCATTGCCAGATCAGAAGGGTGGAGAAAAGTCTGGCCGGGTGACAAGAATGAACTAACACCCCAAGTTTCAGCTTCTCTCTGAAGCTGCTCAGTTCAGGTAAGCATCTAGAGAAGCCAGGTGAGATTACAAACCCAACAGATATATTTCTGGAAAATTCCAGGCCAGAAAAAAACTGGGATGAAGAGGAAGTAGGAGAAGGATGGAGGACAGTACAAAAAGAAGCCAGTTAAGATAGTTTGAGGTCCAGATGAACATCTGAGTTTGAGGAATGATGAAGATACTGTGTTAAACTCTATTTTTAGGTTCCTATGCTAAGCACATCTACACAGGATAAGGTTGAAAATAATTAGACTACAAGAGATCAATGACAAGTTGCAATAAAATTTCATACAAAAGTCACAGAAGTCCCTGATGCCTTGCTTTAGTTTACTGATGATCCCTCTCACAGAGGGTATGTTTTGAGACAGGCTAATAAATACTGTAGATCCTGAAATTTTTTGTATACTTACATTAAAACCATTGGCATTGTAAAGAAGAGAGATGGGCAAATTCCCCCTTTAAATCTGATTCACATACAAACTGAGTGAACCCCATAATGACTGCCTTAGTCAAATACTATTTTGAAACTTGGTACAAAGGCTTAATGCTTATTAGCTTCTTTAGGGACAGTGCTTACTCTGAGTCACAGGGAATCCATCCCAGAAGCTAAGTCTACACATCAATAAGCAGTTCCTGGGGCAGGGAGGGTGTAGACTGCACCTATGGACAGCCTTTAAAACCTAATTCTAAGGTTTTTAGGAAAATATTCAGCTTAGAAATGCTTGTGTTTTTTTTTTTTTTTATTAGATAGTGGTAAATCAGGCTTTCAGCTCCCCTCTTCTTTGTCCCCTTCCTGAGTGCCTTGGGAAAACACGTAGGGCTGAACAGTCCAGAGTGGTGTGGAAACACTTTCTTTGCGAGTGAGAATGCATCACTTTGAGAAGGGAGATCAGAGTTTCATCACTGTGTGTGTGCGCGTGTGCCAGGAGGCTGGTGTGAATGCATTATTGATTTGCATATTCAAAAGGCTGCTCCTGTTTCTGTTGCTGTAGGTGAGAGGTAAGCTCACTGCTGAATCTCAAGAAAGATGTAAAAAATGGCCAATGATCCCATGCAGAGGTCTGAAATCTCTCCAGGTCACTCCTCTGGAGGAATTGCTGGGTTTGGGGGTTGCTGGAGGGAACACTGGGACCCCTGGTCTCCCATCATGCACCAGGTCTGTCTGGTCTCCTCTCCTACTTGGCATCCTATTCTTTACCTCACTGCCTTTCTGTTTATCTTTAGCTCAGGGTACCCCGCCCATCCTCCATCAAAATCTGCCCTCAGGAATAGATCAATTATTAGTTATATACAATGCACTTGATCCTACTTCTGAGGTATTTTGTTTCCTTATATATTTTGATCGACTTTTTAAAATTATGAAATATAACTTGGATACATAAAATATATGCATACAATTTAACAAATAGAACATTGCCAATATCTCTGAAGCCTCCTTCCTCATCCTTTTACCAAAAGCCTTCTCTCCCCCTAAGAGGTAAGTAGAGCTAAGTAAAGGCAATCATTCCCTTAACATAGTCTGCCCACCTATGTAAGCATCCTTAAAAATACAATTTTGCCTGGCTTCATCTTCTCATAAAGGGAATCATAATGTGTGTATTCTTTTGTGCTTCCCTTCTGACTGTGGCTTGGTACCCCATGTGTCCTGTCACAGTGATTTCAGGCATCAGTGAGCAGATGAAGACATATTTTGGGTGTCAGTAATACATTTTGTATGTCTCAAGATAGTTTGAAGGGAATGACCAGGACCTGGTGTGGAGCACAGTTTTGGGGTGTGCTAGATAAGCAGTGGTCTGGGAACTGCAGGTGAAGAGAGGAAATGTGCCCCAGTGGGCATCCCACCAAGACAGAGGGGGTCCCAGGATGTGGGACTTTCAGTGCTAAAACCAAGGAAGTCTCAGGCAAATTGGAACCAATTGAGCACCCTCGTTCTTGGTTCACACCTAAACCTCCATGCCAACAGAGGTCCCTTCCCCACCTCTTAACTCTGAGCTTGTACTCCCAACTGCCCATTATTCCTGAAAGCCCTCTCCATTCCTCCCATGATGAAAATCTCCATGTATTATTTATCATTGTATTATTTTCAGAAGGATGGAACTACCACACTAAAAAGATAATCGCAGTAAAACCCCAGATTCTGGAAGGTAAAATGCTATATACAAACAGTTGAGGTGATCCAACTTCTTATGTTGTATGTAATCACATATAATACAATAGAGCCAGGGCAAGGTGAGCATGGAGGGGGATTAAAATTATTGAGGCCCTCTCCTGCACCAAATGCTATTCTGGTGTATATATACATAGTATAAATGGTATAGTATATAGTATCTATAGATGTACACATACATTCATGTGTCTTTAAATAAAAATAGAATTGATCTGAATTTTGATTTTATGGATAGAAAAATGGGGGCTCAGAGAAACTAAGTTATTGACTCAAGGTCATATGGCTAGTAGAGTTGCCAAGCTGGAACTTAACCCTAGGTCTAGTATTTTATCCTTTTATCTGTTGCAAGTTTAGATATGATCTAAGCAGTGAGGAGTCAAAATGAGACCAAAGATCAAGTAGACCAGCAGTGCCTTCTTCCCTCCCCCTCCCACACTGCTTCTCACGTAACAGGAAAAACAACTCTTGTTTTTAAAACCACTTAATTGAAGTATGATTGACTGTGGTGGTGATTTCATAGGTGTATACTTATCTCCAATCTCAAGTGCTTTTAATGCTGGCTTGTATCTTCCTCCAGACAGCTAAATACCATGCTAATCCTGCTCTTTTTTGCATTTTTCTTTTAAAGACTAATACTACAGACTTCCTTTCATGGAAGGAAGATACGCCTCTTGGATACCCTATATTCACCACCTGACCCCTACCCACAGTTTCCTCCTGGCTTCCTTACAGAGATATATCATGAGTCTTGTTTAGCTCAATACTTAATATTTAAATCATTACAACTAAGAGAATATTACCTACAGTTGAGCTGTAAAGTGTAGTAGGCTACACATTTCACTGTGTAGTCTTTGTTTTCCCTTGAGTTAATAATTATATTTTTTTCCTAATTTTTTTGTTTGCTTAGTTTTCAGTATTCCTATCACTAGCTTATTCGTCTTCTGGTGGAGGTAGGTCTCTCCCCATGTGCTCAATATGTTCAAACACAGCTATCCCTCTGATAGGATATTCACCTTAGAGAACTTTAAATGATCAGGATATTCCCTTCTAGCATTAAAACATGCAATTAAAATGAAGGCATGGTGGGGAATGCCTGGGTGGCTCAGTCGGTTGGGCGCCTGCCTTTGGCTCAGGTTGTGATCCCGGGGTCCTGGGATCGAGTTCTGCATCAGGCTCCTTCCTCAGGGGGAAGCCCGCTTCTCCCTCTGTCTGCCGCTCCCCCTGCTTGTGCTCTCTCTCTCTCTGATAAATAAAATCTTTAAAAAAAAAAATGAAGGCAGGGTGGGCAAATGCTCATAGGAATAATGTGTAAGGTAAAATCAGAAACACTTCGTAAAGTAAAACCTGGGGAGTCATTAAAGAGTGAGCTCACCTGCTGTCCTCAAATACAGAAATCCCATCTCTGAGCCAGAACAGTGCTTGCTGCCCCCACTTTGTTCCCCACCTCTTCGCCCTCTCCCCTTCTCTAGGGGCCTACTAATGCTCTTCTAGGTGAGGCTCTGCAGTATTTCTTGTTAGATACCAAAATCCGAGGAGGAGGTGGACTCCAACAAACAGCAATAGCAAAAATCAGTGGTTGAATCTGAAAAGCATGCCTGTCCCTGTAGAAAAATACCAGGTTAGCACAATATATGCATATTTACATATACTACATAAAAATACTATGTGATGTTAATACCAAGTTAAAGTTTCATGCTAAATTATACTTATTAAAGCATGTTTACTTTGACTACTTTTAATTAGATCTGTAGCACATACGCTACACATTTCTCTTAATTTGCTTTATAAAGGGCCTTAACATAATTACATTTTAATGCCATTATTTAAAACTTCCATGGTCATCACAAAAGGAAGTAGGGAGTGTCTGAATCAGAGGCTTTATATTTCAGAGTAATGCAAGGAACTCTTTCAGACTCACCCAACCTGCTGCTAACTTCCTCTATGAAGAGAGTAAGGTAAATATTTCTGAAGCCCACAACTTAAAGTCTGGCCAGACACTTTGAATGAGCGAGACAAAGAGGGCAAGAGAGAGAGACAGAGAGAGAGAGAACGATGGCTGTTTGTACCTGAGGGTCTGAACTCATCAAATACTATTAGAATCATTGCCTACTCCTGCCCTCAGCTTCTCTGTCTGAGGGCTTGTCTGTGGCTGACTTTGTGTGGTGTCCCGGGGAGAAGGGCAGCACCAGGCAGGGCATCGGAGACAGTTGAACACCTCGTATTCCATTCTTGAATAGATAAATAGCACTTGGGGAATTACGTACAAATCTAAATCTAGATTCTGTATTTCCGGTGTTCTTATTTTAGGCATTATAATCTAGAATTTTTACATACAGCATAGGAAAAACTAGGTTTTGAGATTAGAATTGAACTTTAAAAATCACATAGCATGGTGTTTGTCTGCCTAAAGATTTATTAAAATTTGAAACCAGATTTTAAGAGAAATGGAAAGATTTGAAAATACTTCTGTAGAGGAGTAACTATTGATAGCATTACATTTGACTTATATGATAAGAATAAAAATTAAGCATGCTTGATAGTAGTTACTCATTTTTTTTCCCCAGTAAGTGTATTTAATTCAGTAAATACAGGAGTTTTTTTTTTTTCTTCAGTAATGTACCATGAAATAGGATTACTTTTCCTTGTATAGGCAAAATTATCCTGAGAATAGGTAATATTTTGATCTAATATTTAAGGCACACAATATATCAATCAGGTATAGTATGTTTAGGTCCATAAAATATCATTATAATTTCGTGGGGTTTTTTTATTGTGTTTTGTCCCTAGTTTTTCCTATGCTTTATTTAAAAATTATTTTTCTTGCCTTTTATTCGACTTTTGAAAAAGCTTTAGTGAGAACATGTATTCTATTCTTTTGACATAAAAAGTGTTGACTCTAGGAAGGAAGGGGTAAAAAATTTCTTGGATTAAAATATACCATAAGTAAACAAATAAGCTTTGAGTTCCCATGGGGTTTTAGATCCTCAAGGTGGACGCTTGGGATTTAAAAACCTTCAGGAATCTTTGTTAATTTGTGTTAACTTGAAAATTATAAATTATATATCTGTATAGTAAACTAAAATATTTGTGTAAAGAATGGAAGAATACAGTATTTTTTAGTGGGGTGAAAAATTAATCTGAAGCCAAGTTCCCTCCTGATTTGGAAATCCTATTCCTTCACTGTTATGTCTGGACAATGGCATCCTGGGTCCTGGGTAGTATCATACTGATATCTTCTGTGGCTTAACGTGATTTATTTTCCTTTTCTATTTCCTTTAGTTATTTAACTGGGACCCAAATCATTGGATACTTTTGGATGGCCTGTTTGAATTTAATTTATTTCTCTTGGTGCTTGTTTATTATTTTCTTTAAAGTTGCGATAAAAAGTAATTATAAGAGAAAGGAAAATCACAGTTTTGGCACTAATGTTAATATTTATTCATCTGTCACCTGATGGAATCTTGGGAGTGTAAAAAAGTAACTCACCCTTAAATATTGTTTATCTATTTGCCAGTGAGATTTAGACTTTATATCAAAAGACAAGGAAAGAATCTTGCTTCCATTTCTAGAAACTGCAGTGCACCTGCAGAGAGAAAGATAAAAACACTTATGTGAAGTGGAACATAGTATTTGGTATTTATTTTCAAAGTGCATAAACACGTCTGTACAGGAATGTTTAAAGATATATGATCTAGTACCATTTGTCAGTTTAAAAGTCATTGCTTGAGAATTTGTATTGGTCTAGGAGAGTCTCAGCTCATTTTCTTTTTATGTTTATCTAGTATGGTGTCTCTGCCATAAAATTGATCTAACTCATAAAAATGTGTCCTCAATTGCCCCAGTAAACAAATTCCTGTGTAGCTTCTCTTCTCTCCAATACAATGATAGTTTTGTGAAAAGTCACCAGGATGGTTAAAAAATTAGAAAATGAACACTTGTAATTATTGCTTAGAAAATGATTTAAGGAACGGTTTTTAAAAATATGAAGGGCACACCCCCCTTGCCCAAGGGGTAATATAGCAAGATATACTTTTTTATTTAAAAAAATTTTTTAAAGATTGGGGCACCTGGGAGGCTCAGTCGGTTAAGCATCTGCCTTCGGCTTAGGTCATGATCCCAGGGTCCTGGAATCAAGCCCTGCTCAGTGGGGAGCCCGCTTCTCTCTGGGCCGCTCCCAGGCTTGTGCGCTCTTTCTCTTTCTCTCAAATAAATAAATAAAATCTTTAAAAATAAAAAAAAAATTAAGATTTATTTATTTATTTGAGAGAGAGAGATTGCGTGGGATGTGAGGGGCAGAGGCAGAGGGAAAGAGAGTCCTAAGCAGACTCCATGCTGAGCATAGAGCCCCATGTAGGGCTCAATCCCACGACCCTGAGATCACTACCTGAACTGAAGCCAAGAGTAGGAAGTTTAACCCACTGTGCCACCCAGGTGCCCCAGTAAGACATACTTTTGTAAAGCATCAAGAAGAATTGGGGCTTGACCAAAGAAAAGTGCATTGAAATTTTGTACTTTGGGATATGACACTAACCAAGTAGCTTCCAGACTCCACTGACCCACACAAGCAGGTCCCCAAATAGGGTCATTTTTAAATCTTGGAGGTCTTAAAGATTCAAATTATATTGAATATATTATATCAAATATATCAAATAAATTATATAGAATATATTAAAATAAATTCACAATCCTCTATTAAGTATAATTTTCACTGGTAAGTATTTGGAAATAATTACTGTAATTTTGCTTTTAAAGTTACTTTCCTAAGAGTGATTAATTTCATTTACTGTGCTTTTCAGTATGAAGTCTTGGAAACTGAAGAGACAGAATCTAGCATACAATTTCTCTCTAAAATTAAGGAACTTCTTATGAGTACAAAATTTAATATAAAAATCAATATGTTTCAATTTGAGTTCCAATTTAAGTATATGTTTCAATTTACTTATATATTCACTAATTTCAATTTTGTCATTTTTTTCATTTTTTGGAAGCAATACTTATTTTTCCAATGTAGAATGTGACTTTGAGCCCCTGGAAAGTTCGGGGGCCTTAGTCCCTGACAATACCACTCACATAAAGCTGCCCTGCATCTCTCATCCTGTGTCCTCTCCTTCTTCTGGTTCCTTCTTGCCTTTACTAGAAGGGGTTTCTCCTTCCAATCACAGTGGCCACTGGGCATCCCCTTAGTTTACATGGATTTGATATGAAATCATTAAATTTTCTGGATAACCATTAAAAAAACATTAGATGTTCTTTCTTGGAGTGAAGAGTGTTTGGAGTGTGAATGATGTTTTCACCCTGTATTTCTGGGGGCATAACTGAGGAGTGGGACCTGTAATGAATTGAAAGTAGCTGAATTTGACCTTGCAAAACAGCATTATTTATGGCCCTGTGCCTCAGTGATGTTCTCAGGGGTTAGAATTCCAAAGTGCAGAATACAGTTTCCTTAGGAATACTCTGGAAATGTCCAATTTGTGGTCTTTTAGGAAGAGCAAATTTATTACCATTTAATAAAGAATACTGAATATAGGGCAGCTTCAATTCATTTGACTGTTTACAATGAATCAGGCATTATACTAGATTGTTCCTCATTTTTTTTAAACTCAGACTTCCATTTGATAAAATAAAAATTGAAAACTTGCTTTAATGTCATTTGTAACTTTGAAAGGCATTAAGTTTGTGACTTCAACCAAATCAACACCATGGCAATTTTAGAATATTATTTTTTCAAACCACACATATCTCCCTCCTGTTGACCTTCTTCCTTTTCCATACCATGCCCCCACCCCCTTCCCCAAATGCTTTGATATTATGTGGTTCTTTTACAGCTGTAAGGATGGAAGGACACGTGGTTTTCTGTCCTGCAAATTGATCATCTCATTGAATAAGATGCAGTTTAGAAGGTTAGAGAAATTAAAGACTTGACCCAAGTCAACAACTTTTAGCAACAAGGTTGGGGTTAGGGCTGGGTCCTTTAAGGGTCCATGAGTATTGGAACCTGCCACACATTAGGCATAATGTCACAGAATATTCAAGGAGAATAATTTGGAGGATCCAAGTGAATTCCTTTAGTCTGTGACAACCCCAACTGTGGTATTGGGATCAGTTTAGTATCCTGGAAAAATTCTGCAAAGAAATACCAAAGCAGATTCCTAAAGAATTCCATGCTGGTGGCAGCCCTCTATATTTCAGAAACAACATTATCAAGAATTTGAAGACAATCTCATTTTCATCCTGGATTCTAAATTTGCTATTATACCTCAGGTTCTCCAGTAAGAGACCTCTGTGTTGGAAAGTCATGTGCATGTTTGTGATACATAATATAGTTAATCACACTTTCCATTCCAAAAAAATTAGAAAGTTGTATGAAAATAATAAATACAGGATCAAGGATGCATAATATTTAAAATTAGGACAGTCTTGAAAAGAGTTAGGATGTATGATTACTCTAAGCACATGTATGGTGGCTATTCTAGAGAGAAGGAGTAAGGAAATTATGTGTTAAATCTCCAAATGTTAACATTTTTTAAAATTACAGATTGAGAAAGCAAGGACTATAGCCCCATTTAATAGACTGTCTAATGTTGTAATATTTGTTTTACTGCAAAGAGCACTTTTGCTCTATTTCAGCTTAGAATGGTAGACCCCAGGAATGTGTCTGCTTAGGAGCTGAAAACAGAACTCTCAGAGGGCACTTATGATAGAAATGCCACATCAAGGAGAAGTGGGAATATAGTATGAGAGCATAGGCAGAAACACAGAAACGTTGCACTAAAGAGAATCAGTGTTAAAGAAAGTGAGTGTATCATGATGTTGGCAGAAGAGAGAGTTTTAGAGTGTTGGTAACAAGGATACAGGACCAAAGGAAATTTTTTTTGTTCTAAGTTATTTGATGGTTACATCCAAGGCTGAAGAAATGAAGTTTAAATACAAAAATAAATGAATATAAAAACCATCGTATGTGCCGAAAACATACTTGGAACTCATTCCATTTCTCTTTGTCCTCTAGGCGGCACTCCATTCCACAATGGCCTCCCTTGCTGCAGCAAATGCAGAGTTTTGCTTCAATCTGTTCAGAGAGTTGGATAACAATCAAGGGAGTGAAAATGTGTTCTTTTCTTCTCTGAGCATCTTCACTGCCCTGGCCCTGCTCCGTTTGGGTGCACGAGGTGACTGTGTGTCTCAGATTGATAAGGTCAGTCTTGGTTGTACCACCACCCATGGTTTCTGTGATTAATCGGGGCAAATTGTTTCCTACAAGAGCATATTCTACTGCAATGGTCCCATGTAAATGAAAACATCTCAGTGAGTCCCTCTCTGGGTGTGAAGAAGACACACTGATTGTAGCACTTGTTTTTGGGATGAGAGACAGAAGGAATATTCTCAGAACTGCCACTTTGATTCTTTTCCTTAGTACAGTGGTTCCCAAAATGTGTTTCCTAGACCAGCAGCATCAGCATCACCTGGAGAACTTGTTAGAAATGCAAATGCTTGGGCCCCAGCTGAGACGTACTAATTAGAAACCTATGGGGATGGAACCCAGCAATCTGTGGTTTAATAAACTCTCCACGTGCGCACTAAAGCTTGGGAACCACCGCCTGAGTAGAAGTAGATGAGAAAGAAGAGCAAGATACCAATGAAGTCCCACTTTAAACACAAGTGACGTGGGCACCAATGACATAATAGACATAATAGTGCATTCCAGATAATAGCAGCCTACCTGAATGGTTATCACATTGTCACCAACACATGTAGAAATTACTTTTTAACTCACCCTTGTCTACTACCCTGAGAACCAGGCTGTGCAGGGAAGTGACACAGTCACGGAACTGTAGTAGCTCAGTAGCAGGTGAGATCCCAGGTCCAGGCTGCCTGTGGAGGTCTTTGTCATCCCTTTCTGCCCCCTGGATCCCCCCATTATTTTATTCATAAATGAGAGCTAGCGGAAGATTGTCTGCATTGTAACGCTTCACAACTAAGCACTTGTTGAAGATTGTGCTGATAATTTAAGCTAGGACAATTCGTTTCTCACTCTGGATAGCTCAGTGAATATTTGTTTCTAGGGAATAACCACAGAGTCTCAGAATGCCATTTTCCCAAGAGCTGGAGTGATTCACAACCACAGAGCATTGGGCACTTTTAATGAGATGATAGCAACTAACTGCTGACAGCTTCATCAGTGTCCAGCTCTGGGATGAGCCTTATGCGTATCTCACTGGCCGCTCGCGATAGCACCGAGTAGGCACTTACCCTGATCTTGTGTGTTCCCATGCCATCTTAGCTAGTAAGTGGCAGCACTACGAATCAAACTCAGGGTGATCTTCTAAATCAGGGTTTCTAAATCTTGGCCCTACTGACATTTTGAGCCAGATAGTTCTTTGTTGTGAGGGGGCTTTTCTGTGCATTGTAGAAAGTTGAGCAGCATCCCTGGCTTTTCCCCACTAGATTCCATTACTGTACCTCTGTCCAGTCATGACAATCAAAAATGTCTGCAGATATTGCCAGATACCCCCCAGGAAGCAGAATCAACCCACAGTTGAGAACTGTTTGCCTTAAAGCCACCAAACTGAAATGCAGCCCAAAGTACATTATTGCAAAGCCTCAGTTATTTTAAAGTTAGTATTTTGATAAACAAATATAAAGACTTTGGGGGAGAAAAACTTAGCAACTAATAAAAATGTATTCCTTCGTTATTATAAGTACATAATGTTTTAGAACCAAGTAAAGCAACGTGATGTCATGGAAACAACACTGGTCTGGGAGTTAGGAAATCAAATCCAAATTCTGATTTAGGAAAATTAGTTCATCCATGTGGGCCTCAGTATCTTCACCTATAAACTATGGGGGTTGATTTGGTGGTATCCACTTAACAAATAGCTTAAAAGTTGTTCCTGTGGCATATGATAGACAAAGATGTGTAGGCTCCACCCTATGACAAAACCCCAAGCCTTTAACACAACAGAAGACACAGTCATTCGTTATTGCATGATTTCAGGTTAGGAACATTCCCGGGCTATTGCCTGATTAATTTCCTGAGGTCTCCTTGCCCCACCGGCAGCCTGGTAGACCCCGGTCAACAACTCATGGGAGGTGGGTCACAGTGGATTCAAAGAGCCTGTCTTACTGGGGTCTGCTCTTCGTCTGTCACTGCTGGAATCAGTGCCTTTGCTGAGTTACTTTTTATACCTCTTGCTATTATAACCTATAAGAAACAGGCAAAAGGAAAAAAAAATGCAACTGTAGACACAGAAACATTCATATAATTCATCTGTACAAATACTTAGTCATCTGCATATACCTTCTTGGGAATTAATTGTTAGCCTTCCCCCTCCAGTCCCCAAACTGTCCTAGTTAGTTTCTCCTTGCAATACCCAGCACTTGACACTCTGGGTCACGTATGTATATCTTAGAGAAATCAAGCCTCAATCAATTTAGTTGTAATTTATGGCATCATTCTGTCTCTCTCAAGCATTGCCATGGACCAGTGGTCATTCTTGTTTTTGATGTTCAGATGGTCACAGTTGGGCCAGTAGAAGTCTCTTTAAACTTGTCATTTTTAAACAATCCTTTCAGATGACTCTGAATCTTTGCTGACAACACAATGTTCTGGGCCTGTCCTGAATTTTCTTGGCTCAAGACAGGTCAGGTCACCCACTCTCAGGGAAACCCTGGTTCCTTTACTAGGTAATAGCACTGAAATCCAGAATCGGCATGTGTGAGGTTCAGTAGAGTTAAAGTGATGTATCAGCTGCTTGCCATTTGAGTGAAAGTGCAGAAAAGTATATTTATTTATAAGGTCCTGTGTTCAGGTTCATATTTTTTCATTTAGCTCTAATATTACTGTACTTTCTTATTTTAATATAATAGTTTTTATTTTATTTTATTTTATTTTTGGAGGAAAAACTAAACCTTATTTATTTTTTAAGACTGAAACACTTGGACAATGTCACAGCCTTGAGACACCAAACATAGGCTATATTATCATTTCAAATAATAAGCTGGTAAAAAGAAAATAAGGTCCTTATCAAAATGATAAGGTGCTAGAGCTAGGGCAGGAACACTGCTTGCTACAAAGGCCCCAGGCAAAAGTGGTATTTGGTAAAGGGGGGGCGGGTTGCTCCTCTTTTGTTTTAAAGGAATCGTAGCTCAGCCCTGAGTTGCTTACATTTTCTCCTTTGACCTTCCTGTTGCCCAGGGATTGTCTCAATAGGGCTGTGTTATTTCAGGGGGCTAAATAAGCAATACTGAGTTTAGGCTTTCATTCCATCCTGTTCGATAAAAACAGATTTTTTTTTCCAAATCCAGTACTTAATAACTCTCTTAATTAAGAAGACATCAATTCATCCTTCAATGTTCATTCCTGGATACTGCTATATAGTGCAATCGAAGCCCCCTTTCCCTTCAAGGGAGGGTGTCACTGCGAGATTGTCCCGTGGCTCTGCAGCAGAGCTTCGAGGCCCATCACGGCAGCCAGGGAGGGGGAGGACTGCTTCCCACACCGAGGGGAGCATCGCCTCCCGTGTATTTGCAGGGTCTCCCCGTTGGGAGATGTAATGTGTATTTCAAGAAATGCATATCCACATCTTCCTGGCCAGAAACAGATAGCCACAAGGAAGTGTTCAAAGTTCTTATCCAAACTACGTCTCCCAACTCCACATCTTAAAAATCAGCTTCAGGCCCTTGTATATAAAACAAAACCAAGCAAAACAAAGATCTAGAAACCTTTTCCCCCCCCTCCCCTCTAAATTAGTGACCTCCTGGATTTTGTCTTACAGCTTACGGAAAATGATTTGGTGATCCTTCTGGTAAAGAGGAGTTTGGCAACAGACAGAAATACCTCTGCTCACACTAATACAGTGCTTTTTAAAATGTATTTTTCTTTTCTTTGAGCTACCTACTCTTCTGTTTTCTCTCACATAGCATTTCATTGAAATAAAGTATGTATAAATTTTTACCTTAAATCATGTCTTTATATTACAGTGTTATTTAAAAGTTATATAAATTTGAATTTTCTAAAACAGTTGGGTTTTACCAAAAATATTTCAAAAAATAATCATTGTAATATGTTACTTATTCTACCACGCTGTGAGAAAACATAATAGTTTTATAATTTGGCGTGAATACACAGGTAGAAGGCCATTGAGATGCAATGATTCATAATCTTTTTTTTTTTACCTTCAATCCAAAGATCCTAAATTTCTTACATTGTGTTGACCCATGATTTTCCTTGTTTGCCATTATCTGACTATGTTAGAAGTTGTGAACAATAAAAAGAAATTCTGATTTTCCTACATAGGGTCAGTCAGGGGATATGAGAACACAGGACTGCCGGCATTTTGGATTGTGATAAATATGCCCTTTGATATTTTATTTAATACCTATTCCATTTGAATATTTACTAGTATCATTATTCATCTTTAGTCATGGTAGTTTTATTGTTGAATGTGTAGTATCTTAGAATTTTTGAAAATATAAAAATATATATGCATCACCTCAATATTTACCAGTCCAGTTTACTAAAAGCCAATTAGGAATGTCAGAAGAGACAACCAGATTATTATCACAATAGAGTAAAATTAGAAATGATCAAAGAATGATGTTAAATGTTTATGCTTGTTAAAGCTATTTCAAAAAGTTAACAAGAATGACTTCTGGGGATTCATATACTTTTTCTAATATTGCCTAGTTCCACAAGAGTTAGTTCAGAAAGGACATTAGCATTTTTGAGTCCTGACATTTGTACCATGATATTTTATGTTTCTGGTACCTCCATATATTCCCAAATACCAGTCTACCCAATGCCAAGGCAAAATGAGAAAGGAGCCTGACATTTTTCATGCTCCACTGTGGCATCGAGCTCGGGGCTCAGGATGACATCCAGGGGGCCAAGCATGTTGTCTTGCAAAGACCCCACCAGTGAATTTTAAATTGACTGCTAATTTGTATATCAAGTTTGCCTTGTTGTCTTTGTCTTATCTCTTACTCCATCTCATGTTAATTATTATTTCAGATTAAGAGGATGTAGAAATTGAGGTAGGTTCCAATTCTCTGTGACCTATTAAGATTAATAATGACACTCACAGCCTTCATACGTTTTCATATAGCTTACTGAGCTCTTCCATTTCCTCCTAGCCAATAAGATGGTGCTATTAACTAGGGGTCTGAAGTCTTGAAGTTGAAAGCCCCCACAGACACACTGATAACAATATTGACTTAATTAGATTCCCATCCATAATTTCTTTACCCAGTGTCAGAGTGGTCCCTTACCCCTTCTCCCTACTTCTACCTCCCACCAAGGATATGGTTCAGATACAGCTCACATGACACCCCCCTTTTTTTAAGATTTTATTTATTTATTTGAGAGAAAGACAGAGAGTGCACAAGCAGGGGGAGTGGCCAGCAGAGGGAGTGGGAGAAGCAGACTCCATGCTGAGCAGGGAGTCTGACCTGGGTCTCCATCCCAGGACCCTGGGATCATAACCCAAGTCGAAGGCAGATGCTTAACCATCCGAGCTACCCAGGCACCCCCATAGAAGACCGCTTAAAGAAAACCTACATCTTTCTACGGAAAATCTTGCCTGTCTCTGACAGTGCACATTCATTTTGCTCCAGACAGCTGCATAAATGATTATCATATGCGTAGTACCCTTTATTACTTCCTAGTACAGAAGCCATTTTGCATTTCAGATCCCATGGACATAAGGGCCTGGGGGAATTCGGATAAAGTGCAATAGAAAATTAAAGCTTGGGCAGAATAGCAATTATTAGAATAATGGGATTATGAGAGCCACACTGGAAAAGGAAAAGCCTAAAACTACTTAATTTCAAATAATCGTAGGATCTTTTTTTGTTTGTTTGTTTCAAATAATCGCGGGATCTTAAATCACATCTCTCAAGTCCCAATTTAGCTTCACATTTAGGATTTCCTAGATATTCAGTAACTACGTCTCTCTTTTATGTCTTGGTGCCTGCATAATTAGCCTTAATCTTGCCTGCCATGTGGGTAAATAAGATTTCTCATTTATTCACTCTGCCAGCTTGGGGTGCTTTCCCCAGTGAATAATCTGTGTTCTAACCAAGTCAGTAGTGGGACTGCACCTGTCATGGCTGCCCGAGCTACCAAACACACACACAAACACAACCACTAACAATGAAGTCTCTTCCTTCCTTTATTTCGTGGGGTCCTTTCCTGTCGAGCAGGACCTGCTAACTGATTTCCTTGCTCCCTGTTTGCAGATGCTTCACTTCAACCCAGCCTCAAGATGGGGAAACTCTTCTCAGGCTCAGGTAAAGACAACACATTTTTTTAAGGAAAGGGAGTGTGAGACTAAATTTAGAGAAATGACTGTCGCACCGATGTATTTAATTATGCTTACTATCCTTTCAAAGCAAAGGAATATGTCTCACTCAGATTTCCATCTTGTGGCATCTCAAGGACAATTTTTGATAATTTCTTTGTTAATTATTAATGTACCGATATTTTACTTGTGCATTGGCCAGATTTTGGCAAGATAGTTTGGAACTAAATGTTTTGCTTTTATTCTTTGATATTCACAGCCAACTTACATTGGTAAAATGAATTATTTAGTATACACGTGAGGCATATTCATTATCTGCTGTTAATAATTTTATTCTAAGGTTAATTATTTTAGTAAAATTTGTAATTAACTTTGATCACAGATACTATTATGAGAAAGGGCAAGAAATTGTAAATAGAGGGGGCATTGCTGCTTTTACTAGCATCATTATTTTCCAGTTCTTTTATGGTATAATATACATGTTTTATTTCATGTGTAAATAAGAGTGCGAATATATTTGCAGTCCTGTAATACATTTTTATAAATCTTTTTAATAACAGCCAGGACTTCAGTCTCAACTGAAAAGAGTTCTCTCTGATATAAACACATCGCATAGGGATTACGAACTCCACATTGCCAATGGTCTTTTTGCAGAAAAAGTGTTTGATCTTCATAGGGTAAGTGTGGCCTCCCCTGTCACAGGTTATTTCCACTCTGGACCCTAGTCTTGTTCAATCCATCATCTGCAAAAAGGCTTGTATCTTTTCTACGGAGCGATACAATGGTGATTCGTTTTTCTTATAGCTGCTAATTGTGTTGCCAGATGTCTCCAGAATTTCATCTGCCTGTTTCTAGAGTACAGCTTTACTTGAGCTGAGTGATCCCCGCATTCAGGGTCCCCAGACTGAGAGGCTCCAAAGCAGAAGAGACCGTGTCCTCTGGCAGTGGTGCGGGGCTGTAATGGGGCAGGAGGAGAAGGCTGCTCATTTAGGGTTGTCCGTGGGCAGCAGAGGAAAAAGTCTCCCCACTTTTCCCCTAAGCTTTGTGTCTCCTGGGATCGTTGTGGATCCCCAGGGCTGAGTTCACCTTCTCTGTTCTCAGCCACACCCTTTCATCTCTTCTGCCAACAGTAATTTTGCGGTGAAGGCCACTTACAGAAGAGCCCCTTGTAGGGGACATAGGCAGATACGGCCAGCCCCTGGCAGAGGGACAGCTCAGGCTGAACAGAAGGCGGGGGACGGGTTCCCTCGAGGTCAGCGGGTGAAGTTTTCATGTTCCTGTGCACTGTCTGTGTTATCAGTTCATTCACCATGGCTTCCTGCTCACCCAAAGACCAGTGAGACCCAGACTGCACCGTATATGCTCCTGGGCTCAACCAGTGCTTTAGAGCCCACTGTCGCTGTGACAACCGGACGCTGGTTGGTGCAGTGGCCATGATTTTCTGGGCATGTTTGTTCTCCCTTGTAATTCTCCACTTGTCAGACAACCATAAAGCTTTGCTTCCCTGACATCTCTGGACTAATCTCCACTTGCATCTTTGTCAGCTGTCTGTGTTCCACCCAACCATTATTGTCTCCTCTGTCACCCACACAGATTCTTTGCCCCTTCCGACACCGCGCCCAAGCCCTGTGGCAGCCTGCCAAGTATGAAGCATTAGGCCACTTTGTTTTTTTAACCTTTCCAAAAGAGTCCTACACAAGCTTTCCAGGGGCCACCTTGTATGTTCAACTCCACATTTTGTGTCTTTTCCCACACATACAGTGGACTCCCTGAGGGACTGCTAGCCCTTTTAACCCGGAAGTTGGTGTGCCTATCATGTTACTAATTATAGCACATTTCCATGTTCCTTTATCTGGCGCTCAGCGTATGCACCCACCACAGGCAAGGTGAGATCTGATCACCAACATGGAAAATAGACACTGCTATTTTTTTCCTCCCAAACATTTACAAACACAGTTAGTTATTCTAAAAACTACTTTTGATTAAAAGTGTAACTGTTGTCGACTTTCAGTTGTCAGATCAGTACAAAGATAGATCATCTCCAAATTTTCTACATTTTGTTGTGTAACAGTTTTTTACTCATATTTGAATATGGATGAGTCTATTTGAATTGATGAGGATAATAATAATGTATAAATTGTCTTTACAAAAAGTATATAGAAGACCTAGCCACCATCTCTGATACCTTCTCCACCCTCCTCCCGAATCTGTGCTCCATCTGTCTTGGTCAGACCTCTGTGAATGTCAGTCCATATTGCCCCAAGCTCTGCCACCATTTAGGGTGACTTCAGTGTCCCTGTGACAGCCAGCTGTGAGCTCAGCTTCCCTCCTTACAGTCTCCTGACCCTCTCTCCCTGTACCATTACAGTAACAATGCCCAAGCCACACCCTGAAACTCATCAACGCCCAGAACTGTTCCACTCCTGAAATGTATGACTGGACTTGCCCCGTCAGTGGCCGCATCATTCCGTGCTTCTCGTTCTTTCATCATTTCAGCCCCACTCTACCTGTTCTTCAACTGCATCGAGTTATGCAATTTTTCCAATTTTTCCTTCTCTCCATCGTCTCTCAACTTATCAGCTCTCCCTTTCCCCCAGCAGAACCCCACCCAGATCGGTCCCATGACTTCCCTCGGCAGCTGTGCTTCGGCCACTAGGCGGCACTTGTGCCGAGCCTGGGCGTGTGTGGTCGCCACCACAACACCACGGGCTCCCAGCCCCACTAGGTGTCCTCATGCTGTCCAGCCGTCAGCTGGGCGCGCACAGTGATTTCTCTCGTTCCTCACACCAGTTACTGAAAGCTCTTCTGCTTCTCTCAATTTCCCAGCAACCCCTTATTGCCACCATCAGTTTCAACTAGGTCTGTGCCAGGAGCTGTAGGTCTCTGCTGCCTTAGATTTGTCTAGCTGGTCCTAGAGCAGGAGAAGGGCCCAGTGCTGTGGGAGCCCAGGTGAGGACTGGAAGCCATGGGATTTAGTGGAAATGTCTCTGGGTTTTCTTCAGTGCACATCCTGCTTCCCCTGGTCATCAGAATCCCGACAGTAACAGGGCGTTAGCCTCTGCCTTTGGTGGGGTGGGTGGGTGGATGTCTGGGTCATCTGGGATAGACCGAGACCTCAGGGTGACACCCCTCTGCTCCTCAGAACTGCTGCTCTCAGCTCCTGGAGTGGCTGGCCAGGGGAAGGGCCCGCCTGCACGCCTATTGCTCTCCACCCTGCCAAGACCAAATGCTGGGACTTAGTCCTAAATCTTACACCCGTTTGTCCTGTTCACCTCAAAAATAGAATTTCCATACTTGGCACAAGCACTTTCAACTTTCAAACTTCTCCTTTTTTAAATAAGAACTTACTTTAATACTAAAACGGAAATACATGTTGTAATATACATAGGATGAATATTTTAGTTCTGGATAGGCCATTTGATCTTCTTAGAATTAATGGAAGAATTTTCAAGTGACAAAGCAACAGTGTGTCTCTTAAAGATGAATACATTATATAAGTTCATAGAACGAATTGTGTATAGAGAAGAAAACTGCACTTGAGTAGTCTTATGTTCCAGCTTCTCTTCTATAGGTAAAAGCACATCTGCCTCAGAATAATGCCTTTTCTTACTTAAGCAATAAATTCCCATCTCCACTTGTCTTCTACTTGACAAAGAAAATAGAGACCATCAGGGCGGATCCATATCCCAACTTACACCCGGCTCCCTTTCCCTTTTTCCTTCAATTTCAGAGGCAACACTTTGTTTAATGGATAATTCCTCCTTTTCTTCTTGCCACCTCACCCCCTCCCCTGCCCCCAGTTTCTTGGTGATGTCTCCGTCACTATTTTTCCTGAACTTCTGTCACTCTACTGTCTTCTTCTTCATCACATATAAATGTGCTCTAGATACATACCTTCTACATTTTTCTCTCCTTTTTTTGTAAAGTTACCCCGTGATTCTCTTCCCATTTCTGTGTTTCTCACTCTGACAGTCTAAACTTGAAAAATCAAGCCTCTTCAAAGAGTGATATGTATAGGCAGAATCCACTTTTCCCCCCTCTCTCACTGCTCCATCTATTGCAAACTAGCTTCTACCTTCCACGCTCTCCTGAAGCTGCTCCTACCAAGGTGACTAATGGCTTCCAGTGGTCACCAAGCTATGGGCACTTTGCAGTTTGGGTCTTACCTGCCTCTTTAGTATTCAGCACTACTGGGGCTCCCTGAAACTTTCCCCTCTCATGGTTTCTATGGCATTGAGTTCTTCTGGTTTTCTACCTTCTCCTTCATTTCAGTTTCCTTTGTTTATCTTTATTCCTCCATTCATCTCTGAAATACTGGTGTTCTTTAGGGTTCCACCCTCCGGCCTCTTCCACTTTGAGCCTACTGTCTCACCCAAGGAGAGATGATCTACTTAGAAAGTTTATAGTTCCTTGATGTTGTCCTCCATACCTCCACAGCTCTCTGTGGTTGTGTGATGAGTCATTCCTCACCCTCAGTGTCATGCTCATCTCTCTGCCTGCCTACTTACTGCCAGTCCTCAGGTGGGCATCGACAGGTTCTTCAACACACCATCTCTCCTGTCCCCACACATTCTCTTTCCCCTGGGTTCTCTTTCAGTGAATGACCTACCAGGTATTTTGATCAACTTTGACATCTCCCTTTCCCGGAGCTTCACAGTCCATCAGTGAAGAAGACCTAATAGATTTTCCTTCTACTTTCAAAGAAAAGTTATTTTGAAATAATTTCAAACTCACATAGAAGTTCCAAGTATTGTAGAAAGAACACTTTCCCCCTGAACCATTTGAGATGTTTTATCATATTTGGATACTTCCATGTAATTCCTACAAACAATGACATTCTTCTACATAGTCACGATACAACCATCAAGATCAGGAAGTTAACAGTGTGCATTACTTCAGCTCATCTTCGGATCCTTTTGAGTTTCACCAATCAGCCCAACATCATCCCTCATAGCAAAGGACTTAGTTCAGAAGCATGCATTATATTCTCTTGACTCACTTTTAGTCTCCTTCAGTTTGGAACATTTCATAGTCTGTCTTGATTTTCATGATCTTGACACTTCGATAATTATTCAGTGTCCAGTTTTAGGCCAGTTATATTTTAGAATGCCCTTCAGTGTGGGTTTGTTTGATGTGTCTTCATGATTAGAGTCCTATTTTCTCCCAGCTTTACTGAAATATGATGGATATGTAATACAGTATAAGTTTAAGGTGTACAACATGTTGATTTGATACACTTATATATTATGCAAGGATTATCACCATAGCATTAGCTAACACTTGCGCCAGATTTGAGGGAAACATCCGGGTGTTTATTTTTCGTTGCGTTATCCCTGTGGCACACTAGCAGGATTTTGATTTATCCCATTGCTCATCCTGCCATCTTTGGTCACATGATTACAAGGATGTCTGCTGGGTTTCTCTGTTGTGAAGTTACTCTTCTTCCCTTTGTTGTTAAGTATTTTGTGAGGAACTGCTTTCAGGCTGTATAAATATCTCATTCTTGATAAAACATATTTGTTTGTTTATGGTAATATTGTTTATTTATAACAATATGGTGTCCTGTTTTCGCCAAAGGGTTATAATCCATCATATTATTTTCATGCTCAAATTATCCCTTCTATTGGCGTCTGCATTTGTTTGACATGCCCCCCTCATTTGAGCACTTTCTTTCTGGCACCATGAGATGTTCCAATCGCATCTTCTTTTCCTGCCTCAGCCCTAGAATCAGTCATTTCTCCAGGAGCCTTAGTTCCTTTTTAGGAAAATACATGCATATATTGAATCAATGTTCATCTTTTTACCTAAATCTAGTGAAACCCATGAGTTCCTACTGATATCTACAGTTTCCATCAAACACCACAGGGTTAATTTCTTTTGTTTTGTTTTCTCTCTTTCTGTGTTTAACTCCCTTCTGCAATAGTGAGAAACCTGGCTGCCATTACTCTTACATATTTACTTGTTTGACCAATCTCCCTCTATGTAACCCATTTCCCATCACTGATGCTGTTGCCCCTCCCAGTGTGAAAACACCTTCTTCATCCCATGAGAGATCTGCCCCTCCATGCTAGGCTGCCTCTCCATGAGTATACCTCTTCCCTCCACTTAGTCCCCCACACCCCATGGTGGTCTGCCCACCACAGAGATGTTCCTCTCACTTTTTTGGGCTTTGACACCCCACAAGGATGCCTACCTCACACTAACATCTGCATGAGGCCACCCCTCCTCAGGGATGCCTCTGGATTCTGCCTACGCTTGAATTCCAGAGCTGGGCTTCCCTGACAAGGCAATGTGTTCTTTGTCTCCTTCAGCCACTAATACTTTGTGTTGAATTGCTCCTCACCGTGATGGGGCTCTACCATCCAGCTCTGCCACACTGGTCCTCCCCACACTGAGATGTATACCTACCTAGATTTGCCCCTCGTGATGGCTTTGAGTCTGAATTGTTCAAGAAGGAAATGGAAGGCTAGAGGGTAAGAAAGAGCTAGTTCTACCTTCTTAGTGTATCTCTAAAGTTTGTTTTGTCCTCCCCATGGCCCTGGAAACTTCCAGTGCCTCAGTGCAGGACCTCTTTATATCCCTCAGGATAAACTATAAGGACATTTTAATAAGTCCCTCTATTTCCAGTCAGTTTTCTTTTCTATGCTGATTTCAGAGTCCCCTTTATGAAATGCACATTTAATTATATTACTCCCCTGTTTAAATCCTTTTAATAACACTCCCTAAAATAAAATGAAAGCTCCTTGTCAAGGGAAACAAGGCACTCATGCTCTTCCTTTGTCCTGGCTCGTGTCCTCCATTTCCCCCTTTCACTACATGCTTCAGTCATCACAAATTGCTGCTGGTCTCCTGAGTGTGCAAAGATCCTCTTACTTCTCTGAGGGTACTACTACTTGGAGGGCTCGCCTTTTCTGCTCATCTTCTTCAACTTGACTTCTTTCTTTTTTTTCTTTCAAATGCAGGCCAGGTCCAGGGGCTTGAGCTTTATCTTAAGTACAAGAAGTAGCCTGGAAGCCTTCTTAATGCTTTCAGTAGGAAGAGGATGACACAAGCAAGGGAGATGAGCGAGGACACTGTTGAAGTATTTATGGTGAGAAAGCAGTGGTAAAGCCAAGGGAGTGGGCTTTAGCCGTAATCCCTGTTAGCCTCCCCTAATCCACTTCAGATAAACTTAGGTTCAAATAGTGTGCTTGCTGTGCAAATTCAGTTTTGGGTTCTCCAGCAACCCATCCAGCCATATTTCATATTTCTAGCCATATTTCCTCATCTTTGAGTGAGGAATGAGTCCTTGAGTAATATGGCGAAAATGAAGAGACAAGTTCAAAAACAGAGTTGTTATATGCTTAGTTGATGGTGACTTGTGACTATAAAAACTGTGTATTACTTACAGAACTGTAATTATTTATATTTATAGGACTATATTAAGTGTGCTGAAAAATTATACAATGCCAAAGTGGAACGAGTTGACTTCACAAATGATGTAGAAGATACCAGATATAAAATTCATAAATGGATTGAAAATGAAACACATGGTGAGTGCAACCCTATTTTTCTACAAGATTTGTGTGATATATGAATACTGAGAATGGTCAACCTTAAAGCTGGACATCTTTTGTAAGACATGCAAGGAAAAGTTCCTCCTAATCCAAAGTAATGATTGCTGCTATTGAATATTTCTCATGCACTGTTGGTGGTAAGGCAAATTGGTGCAGCCACTGTGGAAAGATAATGGAGCTTCTTCAAAAAATTAAAAGCAGAATTATCAATATGATCCAGTAATTCCACTACTGGGTATTTATCCAAAGGAAATGAAAAAACACTAATTTGAAAATACATATGTACGCCTGTGGCTATTACACCATTATTTACAGTGGCCAAGATGTGGAAGCAACCCATATGTCCCTCAGTAGATTAATGGATAAAGAAGATGTGGTATATATCTCTATACCTAGATAGAGAGATAGATAGATAGACAGACAGACAGATAGGAATATTACTCAGCCATAAAAAGGATGAGATCTTACCATTTGCAACAATGTGGATAGACCTAGAGGGTATAATGCTAAGTGAAATAAGTCAGAGAAAGACAAATATTATTTCATTCATGTGTGGAATTTAAGAAACAAAGAAAAAAAAGAGGCAAGCAAAAAACCAACTTGTTTTTTTAAAGATTTTATTTATTTGTCAGAGAGAGAGAGAGAGAGAGCACAAGCAGGGGGAGTGGCACGCAGAGGGAGAAGCAGGCTCCCCGCTGAGCAAGGAGCCCGATGCGGGGCTCGATCCCAGGACCCTGGGATCATGACCTGAGCCAAAGGCAGATGCTTAACCATCTGAGCCACCCAGGCGCCCACAAAAAACCAACTTTTAAATACAGAGAACAAACAGGTGGTTACCAGAGGGGAGGTGGGTTGGAGGATGGGTGAAAGAGGTGAAGGAGATAAAGAGTACACTTACCTTGATGAGCACCAAGTAATGTATAGAATTGTTGGATTATTATATTGTATACCTGAAACTTAATATAACACTGTATGTTAATTATACTTCAATTAAAAAAAAACCGAATGGTGGTTACTAGGGGTTGGGGGTTTGTGTGTGAAAGGGAGTTGTTCGATGCATTTGGAGTTTCAGTTTTGTGAGACGAAATAAGTTCTGAAGACGTGATATACAACAAGGCATGTATAGTTAATACAACTAACCTGTTAAGATGGTAAATTTGGTGTTATGATTTTTAATCACATTAAAAAATGGGGAGCAAAAATTCCTCACAATCCTAGCACCTCAACAAATCACTGCTTCCTTTTCCCATTTTCTATTCTAGTCCTTGGCTTTATGCACAAAGAATAAATTGACCTAGTTATGTTCGGAGCCTACGTTCACATCTGTGTCTGTATTTTTTTTTCTTCACATTCTATCTCCCACGTATTTACAGACTACTTTGCAATTTTCATGACCATTTAATTCCATAGACCAAGTATGAAATAAAGAATGTAAACATATCCTTAATAGTTTTTTATATTTATTATATGGCAGAATGATAATATTTGGGATATATTGGTTACATGAAATAAATTATTAAATAAAAAAATAAAGAAAAATTGCTTTAGTATTTGTCCACAATGTGGTTCTGAGTAATCTTAATAATTTGAATGCTTTATACTTTTCAGAAATCTTACCTATTACATTATCTCACTGGATTGGGAAATAATCCTATGAAACAAATATTGATTTGATTATGACCATTTCATAAATTACTATGTGGGAAATATATTTTATATCATTGCTTCTTCTAAAAGATGGATTGTTTGTCTTTCATTTAAAACCCTCTTCATTTAGCAAAATAATGTATGTGGCAAAAGTGGTACCTTCCAGAAAAAGTACATTGCTTTTTGGTGTTTTTCACATAGCTAAAAACTGAATTCCAGCAGATGTTCTGGTTGAGTTCAAAACAAATAAGGAAATGTATTCATTGCTATTTTGTTGATCAGTTGCTTCCAAACCTAGTCATTTCTTTACTTAAGGCTTGACCTGGATTTATACTCTGAACAATATACATGTATTTGCTGAGTCTGATTCTGTCTCAAAAGTATGAAACGTGACTTGCAAACATTCAACATACTACAACTAGTCCTGGGAATAAAAATACAGTGTCTCAGTTTTCTTTTTGTTTGTTCATTCATCATTACCTCAGTAGAGGGTTATTTTGACCATTAGCCACCACATGTTTCAAATGTACTATTCACAAACCAAGTGGAACTATGCAATTGCTTTTCCTAATAACTGAATGGAATTCTATTTAGTGTGTAGTTTTTAAGGGTATCAGATTGCTAATACCTTTTTCCATCTGGACCAATTATTTATTTCTCTTCCTTCTTTCTTCATGCAAATATATCTTAAAATTATTCTTATTTTGATAAGCATTTGTTCTCAATGCTCATTTGGAGGGAACACCTCAGAATACTGCCAACATTCCAACAAACCCACCCAGGTCCTTTCACCCCTTCCCCATCCTCCACACACTACCAAGTCCTTTTAAAAGGACTTTTAAAAGGTACATCTGACCCATCATGGCCATGTCCTTTCTTATCTTCCAATGAATCCTGAACAATCATTTTCCATTGCCTTCAGAATAACCCAAAATTATTACCAGACATTCAAGGCTCTTCATTTTCGGCCCCTGCTTCTAACCTTTCCAACCCTACTTTCCCTATACATCAGAATGAGTTAGGGTTCCCCCAAATACACTGTGCTCTTCCAAGCTTCCATGTGTTTGGGTGAACAGCCTCTGCTACATGCAGCTTCTCTCTGCCTCCCACCTTGCCATCAGCTCGAGCAGCGGGCCAAGCCAGAGATGGTGCCCCTCATCTGAGCTCCCACAGCACACTCAGCACATGGTTGTGGGGCCAGTGTGGACAGCTGCTCCCCGGTGCTGGGCCGTGAGCCCAATGATGGCATGGACTGTTCTTTCATGGGTGTGATTCAAGTATCGAGAATAGGGTTGACATCCGGCAAAAATCTTGTTCATGTGGAAGGAAGGAAGTAATTAGCCCAACAGAATGGAGTTAAATTATATTTGGAGTGCTGTGGCCTCGTCGAGGCAGGAAAGGTAGTTTGGTGCTTACCAGCAAGAAGGGGCTTTGGGAATTGTCTTTCCGGGTCAGAATCCTGGTGCCCTAACTTGTTGTGTGATGTTGTACAGATTACTTCATCTCTCTGTGCTCCAGCTTCCTCAACAAGAAAGTGCCCACCTCACAGAGATTTTGTGAGGATTAAACCAAATATTCCACATAAAGTGTTCAGAGAGTACTGGACGGAGCAATTGCTCATGGGTTATTACTAATATCATTGTATTATAATTATGTCGTAAGGAAAAATATGTTCACCTTGTCTTTTTAAAAATTACATTAACAGGGCATCTGGGTGGCTCAGTTGGTTAAGTGTCCACCTCTTGATTTTGGCTCAGATTGTGATCTCGGTGGTGAGATTGAGCCCGCAACAGGGGTCCATGTTCAGTGGGGACTCTGCTTGAGATTCTCTCTGCCTCTGCCCCTCCCCCTGCTCTCTCTCCCTCTCTCTCTCAAGTAAATAAATAAATAAATCTAAAAAAATAAAAATAAAAAATTACATTAAAATTTCACGTTTTTTCTCCATTTATTTTTCAAAAGGCAAAATCAAGAGCGTCTTTCAAGCAGGTAGCATAAGCTCTTTGGCTGTGATGGTGCTGGTGAATGCTGTGTACTTCAAAGGCAAGTGGGAGTTGGCCTTCACCAAGAACGAAACTGTAAATTGCCATTTCAAATCTCCCAAGGTATGGAAATCCTTTTAAGAAGTTTTTTTTTTTTTGCCAGGGGGCCTGGGTGACTCAGTTGGTTAAGTGTCTGCCTTTGGCTCAGGTCGTGATCTCAGGGTCAGGGTCCTGGGATTGAGCCCCACATCAGGCTCTCTGCTCAGCGGGGAGTCTGCTTCTCCCTCTTACTCTCCCACTGTGCTCTCTCAATCAAGTGCATAATAAAATCTTACAAAAGAAGTGGTTTTTTTTGGTCATAGTATTCCTTCGCAGAAATTATGGAATTTACATAGACAAATGATGGATTCATCACTTCTTTACTTATTTCTTCCATTGCTTACCAGCACCATATGGTGAATTGTTTATAAAACAACCTATTTTCCTGATAATGCAGGTTATGGCACACGACTGGAGGTGTCCCATAAATTGATATTTCTTAGAATATATTCAAATTTGAGAAAGACAGTAACGTATGAATTCATTTTAAGATATTCTAGTTGGATGCCTATAAGAAGAAAATATGACAAAAGTATGCTTTTCATTTTTTTGTGATTCTAACTGTGGGGTGTATAGTTCCAGTAATTTAATATCAGTGATTTTTCCTGAGTCAAAGCAAGGATGTGTTTCCTTTTACAAAGGAAGAAATTATGTTTAGTCAAGTTATGCATTCCCAAGTGTCAGTCTTAACCAACTTTTGTAAAACATATTCTTGTGTGTGTGTGTGTGTGTGTTTTACCAATTTGTACACAATAATCTTATAGGATAGTAGAAACATCAAAGGCTTTGGAGTCAGCAGTACTGTGTTGGGGTTCTTGCCTTGCTTCAGTGCCAATCTGCATTGTCTTAGGCAAGTTAACTCAACCACCGTAGACCTTCCCATCCTCACAAATGAGGCGATTCCAGTAATTGACTTCTAAAGTTTCTTTCAATCACTCAGCCTTTTGTGTTGAGACAGAGAAACTCAGGTTAAACTTTTAAACTTAGTTTTATTTATTGAAATGTTCTTTCTGCATTTTTCCACATCAGAAGTTTTAGACATAGGAGTGCTGAGAGCTGGTAGAAATCAAAGATCACTGAATGAATGATAAATATTGCTATGAATACTATAGATTTTTCTTCTATCATCAGAAGTCAAATACAGACCAGTACTATCAAAATCACACAATTTAAGAATGAGGTATTATAAAAATAAAAAAATCTATAGCATTCATTTTTAGTTATAATGCTATTTAATAATTATTCGTTACTTACCATATAGACATTTTCAGATAAAATGCTAAGTGCAAAGCAATGTACCAAATGCTAGGTATGTTAGCTCACATAATCTTTACAACAGTCCTTTGCAGGAATGGAGGCACAGGGAAGTGAAGTAAATTGCCCAAAGTTGCACAGCTGGAAGTTTTAAACTCAGGCAATTAATCTCAAAGTCTGTGCTTGTATCCCTAAGCTATGAACCACTGCAACCACTCTTGGCAGCAAGTCAGGAGAAATCTACAGGATCAACTGGACAAAAACTGAAGCACTATTCTTATAAAGTGAAATAAGGTGGGCTAATAAAAATTTTTTTGTGACTTGACTTTCAGTGTCCCGGGAAAGCAGTCGCCATGATGCATCAGGAACGGAAGTTCAATTTTTCTGTCATTAGAGACCCACCCATGCAGGTTCTTGAGCTCAAGTATCATGGTGGCATGAGCATGTTCATTATGCTGCCTGAAAATGACCTGTCCCAAGTAAGTTGCTACTGCCGCTTTCACTATAGGAGAATTAGAAGATTTTTAGGATATTATTGATTGTGTTTTTATGCATCAACTTTACGATTTCAGGTTATAAGAATTACAGATTTACCCCCTTATTCATTTATTTGACAAATATTTAAGGAGTACCTACTCTGTGCCAGACACCATTATAGTTACTGAGATTGACTTACTTCAGTTTAATATAATTTTAGTTGAATAGCTATGAAATTAGAACCCTCTCAAACCTCGACCTTGGAGGGAAAATGGCATGAGTTTAGGTCTTTGCACTTGGCCATGAAAACAGTCTTTCATGTATTATTGGAATTTGGACAGACTAAGTATTTTCAGGCAGGAATGATACTGTGGGGTCTGGAGTCCCGGGCCTTTGCACATTGAAATGTATGGTCTCATTCTGAGCTGCTGTGTCTCTGGGAAAAGCAGAGGTTAGGGACTGCCCTGTGACTGGTATGGCCAGGGCAATAGACCAGCACAGTGCAAGGGCAAAGAATGGTAGCCCTGCAAAGCCAGGGAGCATCACTGTATCTCAGATCCTGACCTTTCAGGCTTGTGAATGTGGCCTCCTGAGCCTGTGACCTGAAATCCCAAAAGCCTGGATGTCAGGTCCCTCTCTGTAAATGGAATAATAGACACCATCCATTGAGCACCTACTATGTTCCAGGCTGTGTACTCTAAGCTGCATTTATGTTATCTCTTTTGATCCATACAGCAGTCACGTGGGACAGGGAAAGGAGGCTCATGGAATTTGATCAATTTGTCTGATAGATAACATACATATGTACAAATATGTGTGTGTGTACACATATCTCAGCTACCCTAAAATGTTACAACTAAAGTTTAAAATATTTTTTTGTGTTTTGATTAGTAAAATAATGACTGTTGCTTATGAAATAAGTGGAAGGTAAAAAGAATATAAAGAAATGCTCCTCCTACCTAGAGGCATTACTTCTATCCATCCGTTTTCTATGATTTGGAAACATGATTTTAGAACTTTGGAAATATAATTTCTAAATGGACAAAATCACTGAATCATTATAATGATTTTTATTTAGTTTCATTTTAATTACCTTTTTTGACATGAACAGCAAGAGGAATGTCATGAAGTTGCTGTTGTTAAACCTAAAGTGACAATATAAAATATTGATACTCATATTAAACCAATCATTCACTTTATAATCTTTATCACAGTTAGATTTTAGCATACATCAATTATTTTAACTTCAAATAATCTACAATAACAGAGAAAAGTAGCCCATATAAAATAAACAGCAGATAACTCAAAAGATAGATTTGTTGGTTTTTTTTTTTTAAAGATTTTTATTTATTTATTTGACAGAAAGAGAGAGACAGTGAGAGAGGGAATACAAGTAGGGGGAGTGAGAGAGAGAGAAGCAGGCTTCCCGCGGAGCAGGGAGCCCGATGTGGGGCTTGATCCCAGGACCCTGGGATCACAACCTGAGCCGAAGGCAGATGCTTAACGACTGAGCCACCAGGCGCCCCAAAGATAGATTTGTTTTTATACTTATTGTCTCAGTTTTTCTTTTCTGTAATAGATCTTCCTAATAGTGTTTGGATCAGATGAGTATAAATGCATATTCCTACATTATCCTACAGACCTACATAATCCTATGAAACTAAATAATGGGGAAGTTGGCTTTATAGTGAGTTAAATGAGGAAAAAATTCTAATTCAGAATGAAGTTACTATAGATTAACCATAAACTGGATAATTTACACACATAAAATTTAAATTAGACAAAATTTGATTATACAAATTTAGGTCCTTGATAAGGATAGCTGTGAAAAGCTATCTTTAGGATTCCAGTGAGACTGAATTTGTGAACAAATACCTACATATAAGATTTGTAAACAATGTGCATGAAAAATCTTCCCTGTATAAGTCTGGATTGTCTCTGATCAATTCTCAGTATTCAGGAATTGGTGAGTTCCATTGTGAATCATTGGGGACAGCAGTGATGCTGGAGAGAGCTGTGGGTACCTAGCTATGTAACTGATGTGCCCAGCTATGCAATTTGGCACATTTCCTACAATGTCTTGAGTTTCAGTTGTTGCATGTGTTGAGTAGGAGGGTATATTTGGATCCAAGCCCCCCAGATGGTGTAGGTGACTGTGCTAGAAGGTACTAATCACCTAAACTCTGGAGGCTAGAGCTCTGGGCTCCTTGCCTTGGGCCACCTGCGGTTCCATTGGTTATTCCAGCAAGCTATGCAAACATTACCATTTTCTATGTCTTCCATGATGGGAAATGGTCAAGAAATGCTGACTTAAATGACCACTGAGCTCCTTTCTCCTTCTCATGTTCTCTGCTACCCTAATTCCTTCACCTGCCCATTGTTCCACTTTGGCTGTATTTATTCATATGCGGGCAGAGAACAGAAATGCCTTGAAATACAGGTAAGTCACACCTTGTCATAGCAGAGCAAATTAACCATGATTTGTTAAAGAGTGCTTGAACTATTTGTGTTAGTAACTTCCCATTTTCAGACTCCTCTGGGCCCATTGACATACTTACACTCAAATATCCAGGAGAGGATAATTATGAAAAACCATCTATCTTTGTAGTTGGTGTTTTATCTGTCTCTTAAGCATATTGAATTGCCTTTTCAATATTCCTACAGATTGAAAAGAGAATGACCTTTCAGAATCTAATGGAGTGGACCAGTCCAAGAAAAATGAGCTCTCAGTATGTTGAGGTGTTTCTTCCTCAGTTCAAGATAGAGAAGAATTATGAAATCAAACACCACTTAAGAGCCCTAGGGCTGAAAGACATCTTTGAAGAATCCAGAGCTGATCTCTCTGGTATAGCTTCAGGAGGCCGTTTATATGTGTCCAAAATGATGCACAAGTCCTATATAGAGGTCACCGAGGAGGGCACAGAGGCCACTGCTGCCACAGGAATTAACATTGTCGAAAAGCAGCTCCCCAAGTCCAGGTTGTTCAGAGCTGATCACCCCTTTCTCTTCTTCATCAGGAAGGATGACATCATCTTGTTTAGTGGCAAAGTGTCTTGCCCTTGAAAATCCAGTTGGTTCCTATTATAGTAGTCCGTACCACATCAAGGAACCACCACAAGAGAATAGATCTGAGCATAATCAAAGCACATTGTGTTTCCTTTGTGTTTACTTCCTTCTAATATTGGTTGGCAGATGATTTTGGAGACTTGACCTTTTGCAGACACCTGGTTGAGTGTCCTCACCCTGCTTTGGCCTTTCTACTACTGTGTGCCTCACCTATTTCTAAGTTCATTACCTTTCTGACCCAACTCAACTCATTCGCATCATCCACCCTCCCCTCCCCCCTGTCCCCATAGCCCCTTGCACCCGGAGCTGGGCATCACGTCTGGGAACTGCTGGTAATGACAATGTAGAAACAGCCCTAGGATTTTGTCTGAAACTCTCTAGTTATCCCAGTTATTCCAGTTTCATTGAAATGAGCTTGGAAGGAAGCCTAGCTACTGAATGTAGGTATGAAGGATAACGTTTCCCTGCTGACCTAGGAAGACACTAGAGAGTTTCCTTTCACACATCTGATTTGAAATCAGTGTTGAATTTAGATGCCAAAAAAATATAGATTTGGGATTGGGGGACAACTAAAATACTTCATTAATAATTTCAAGTTCATGTCTTTCGGGCTTTCCTTGATAGAGATTTTTTTTTCCTTGATAGAGACTTAACATGTACATAGTTTTCAAACATTATGTATCTTTGAACTATTGCCATTTGTTATTTACAGTATATACTTCACGTGCTGTATAGTTTATTCTCTATTTATCAAAAATAAATAAATACAACATGACTGTACAGTGTGATTGTTCTCCTCTGACCAACTGTGAGACTACCAGCACTTTCTTTATTTGCTAGGCCAAGCAAATTAGCAATGAATAGAAAGAATGCTTTTTAAATATAAATCTGATTTGGTTCAATGTTGCTAATTTATTACACATGAAAGTTACTTTTCCAGATGCATAGGCTGATAAGGTAATTTTAAATAATTTTAAATACTAAGATTTACGTTAACAAAACAGATAAAAAATAAATTGAGAATCAATAGACCAAGCTGAACTCACTCAAGATTTTATAAACAGCCTATTGAATTGTGTTTTTATCACAAAACACTTTCACCTGAATAGGAACTAAATTAATCTGGAGTAGTCTATAGCATGGCACTGTGCTGCATAATACTAGACCTGGCAGCTATTTGATTTTCAACAGATGTGGAATTCATGAATATGGCATGAATGAGTTAATGTGACATGATTTGAGAGATGTAGAAAAGCTTCTGACCAAAATAATTTAATTGCTAACCTGCCATACCTGAAATAACTATTATGTCTTTCAGAGACCTTTGTTGGGGCGGCGGGGTGGGGGTGGGGGGATGAAATTAACCAGTATGCAGTGGTATGTCTCTCTCTCTCTCTCTCTCTCTCTCTATATATATATATATATATATATATTCTTTTATTTTTTGAAGAACTTATTTTTCTGATTAACTCCATTCCCACCTATTGCCATTCAAAAATGACATACTTCTAGACTCTGTCCTTAGGTGGTAAAGATACAAGAAGGGGGTACAGGAACATGCATTCTGATGGCTGCCATGCTGTCCAGAAGCATGGACACTCTTGTCTGCTGGTAGGGTTTTCTGGGCAGCCATGGTGGGACTCACAGCTCCTGAGGTTTGAAGCAAGCATCCAGGAGAGTGAGAGTCAGGTCTGTGAGGAAATCGTATGGAAAAACTGGTGTGAGCTTTCCCTACAACTCGGTTGGTCTGACCATCTATATGTCCACCTCATGGTTAAGGGCCCCAGCTCATGCAGAGAAGGGCTACCTTGTCCAGTCGTGATGTAGGCTTCATTTGGTGTCACTTCCACAAACCTGAAACAGCTTCGGAAACTGTGGCAATTGTGGAAGCATGATGTTTCCTGTGAACGTCGTCAATACACCTCGGGTTCAGTGACAGCAAAAGTAATGCTGTTGAACCTGTCTTAGCATTGAGCTTCATGCTTCTTGGGGCAGGAGCCGTGACTGATTTGTTTTGTATCCCAACATCCCTAGAACAGTACTTAACATATAGTGGGCACTCAGTGTGTCTTTAGGATAAATGTAGTTGGTAGTCCCAAGGGTGTGATTTGAAGTGGAAATGAGACCTCAGGGACCACTTCGGTGTAAGTTCAAGTCATTGATCTTGTAATCGATTTTTATCTTTTAGGGTCATGTTTTTTTCAATCTGCTTATTTAACCATAGGTCTTTCCAGAGCTCTTCTCCTCTTACTCAAAATTCTATGTATGATCCCGTCTGAACACACGGCTTCCATAATAGCTGATGACACCTAGCTATATGCTTACTTCATCCAAATTCACGACTGCCTCCTGAAAAGCCCACCGAAAGTCCTGGAGTAAAACTAAACATGTCTCAGCTAAAACACATCACCATCTTCCACATGATCTTCTTGGGGGCCTGCTTCTAGTGAAGGACAAATATTGTCTAAAACTCTAAGCTCAAACCATCAAGATTATCTTTGTGTATTCCTTCTTTTTCACACTGTGACTGTTCACCAGTGTTACCACTAAAATGTCTCTTGAATTTATCTCCTTTTCTTTCTTCCTATCAGCACTGCTCAAGTTTAGACTGTTCACGTCTGTAGTTTGTTTCTTATCTGTTCTGTCTGCCTCTTGTGATTTGCATTTCCCTCTCACTCTTAAGCCAAAAGTCATGAAGATTTCTATGTTTTCATCTGTAGATGCCAGTTATCTTCCTGAAACACAGATTGAACAAGTCACTTTCTTATAAAGCACCAATGGCTCTTTAAGCACCTAAGGACAGAGTCTAAACTCCAGCATGACCCTCCAGGCCTTCCACAATTTTCCTTATCCTCCTTTCCACTTGGTCTTGCCTCTCCCTGCCAAAGACTCTGAGCTCAACATACCTTGGACTAATTGAAAACCCAGTCTACTATTTTGTGTTGTTCAACCTGTCCCCTCTGAGTGGCACGCTCTCTCCTTCTTTGCTTAATACCCATTGAATTGTTCAAGCAGCTGACCACATTCATGTTCCCTGGGGAGAACTCCATTCACATGGACTCACAAAACACACTGTGCGTCCTTTTATGAGAGCTATGCTCAAATTTCCTGCTACCTTCTGTTTGTGTGTGTGTGTGCACGTGTGTGTGTGCATGCGGGTGTGCACGTGGCTTGCTAGATTATAAGCTCTTTAAGGGCAGGGTATGGCATATGATAGGTATTCCTTCCTCATTTTAAATGAATAAATTCCTCTAAAGTCCCAAGAAAGGACAAAAATCAACCAGAGAGTGTAGTGCAGACAGAGACTCTGGCCAGATAACAGGGGGCCTTGCCAGCCTTTGGCCCCACCTCCATGAGCGCCTCCTTGAGAGCATGATATTTTTCACCAGTCACATGCCAAAGCCTCTAGAAGGGCAAGATCTCTAAGGTGGGCGAAAGAGCATTGTTGGATCTTCTGTCTCTGCAGGAGCAGGAAGAAGCTTTTTTCCACCCATTTTTCAATGAAGAGGAAGAGCAGTTGTCATCTTCTTCACCACCATCGCCGCTTTATCATTTACAAAATGTTTTCACAGTGCCACTCACTATGACATCTCATTTCTCCTTTCAGTCCTGTAAGGTGGAAACTATTATGATTATTAATGTTATTTTCATTTCATAAGGCAAATTAGGGTCAGAGAAGTTGAGCAATTGCCTAAGATCATGTGTGCTCTTTCCATCATAACCCGCTGCCTTGGACGTCACGGATCTCACTTGTGCCTTGGCTCTGCTCAGAGTCCTCTTATCTCGTGCTCCAATGCCTCACATGTTTCACTCCTTCTTTGGCATGCCTGCTGGCTGACACCGTATGTCTCTGATGAGCTCGGGCTTTCCTGAAACACCACACCTCCTATAAATTTGGGCAAATCCATAATTACATGACTCTGTGTTCTTATATTTGGGTCATTTATGCTTTTATGATTTGGGTGATTTAATTTGACTACGTATTATTTGTCCTAATAATAAACTTTTTGAGAGTTTATATAGGAATGATAATGATAGTGCAAACTCTTCTAATCATAAACTCTCCTAAGTATAAACTCTGTGAAACAAGGGACAGTTATCTTCTGCTCACTTTGTAATTTCTCTCCAGCACATTCTGTGCCCCTTCGCTGACTGACAGTTTTTACTCATCAACAGGGAAAGGCAGCATATGTGTCTGTAATCATCTGGTTATCTTTTGACACTAATATTTCATTTCTGTCCCTACAGACGTCCTAGAATTTGTAAAACTCAGAACTAGGTTCGTAAGCTTAATCTTCCCTTGAGATGCCAGTAGCACCTTGAAGAAGAGAAGGCCACAGTGAGTTTACCCAAAAGTGGTAAAGAGTTGGCTATCAGAACTTAATTGTGTCATGAAACATTCCTTTGATAGTCTCTTTTCGTCTCCTTGTTTCTTGCCCGTGGCATTGTAAACCAAAAGAAGACCATTGAACTTGAAACATGAAAGTTCTTTAGTGAAACCGAAGATGACTAATCTTTTGTAAATATTGAGTTGTTTTTTTTTTTTTAACAAAGCAAAATATTATACCTTGATATACTCAGTGCGTTGGGAGGGAAAGAAAAGGGAGATGAATGAAAAGCATATGGAGGGAAGAGAAGACGGACAGAAATACTTACTCGATATTTTAAAAACAGTCCATTTTTAAATGTAAAATTTCTCTCCAAGTGTGTCTCTTCAGACAAGACTTGTCAGTGCTGCTAAGAGTTTGAGTCTGAGGCAGGGTGGACTATCACAAGTTTTGCAAGTTGTAGTAGGGTGATAAGTTCTATGAATGAGGGCAGAAATGCTGTGGAAGGGTGAAATGGGGGCTTCTAAACCAGTCCTGGAAGGATAGGAAGGCTTCCTGGAGGAAGGACTGTTGTAGCTCAAACCAGAAGGAATGAGGAGGTAAAGGGACTGGGAGGGGAGGGGAAGAGGGTTCAGTAGAGGCACCAGCATGTTCCAAGGCCCACAGTTGAAAGACCATGGGCTCGTCTGAGAGCTGCTGGGGTGACCACAGGATGCAGAGGGCAGAGGGCTATGAAAGGTGGGCTGGGAGGAGGGGGGAGCAGGTTCTGGCTCTGGGCACCACCATGTGGAGTTTGCCCCTTTGTTCTAAGTTTGATGTAAGGGCAGAAAGGGCTTCAAGGAGGGGAGTGACATTTTCAAGTTTGTATTTTGAAGGATTGTGTTTGGTGTGTGGATGCTGAGCTAGATAGAGTGCTTCAAGACTGTCAATGGGCAGAACTGGGTAGTGGTCCAGCTGGGAAGCAACGATGGTCTGGACCACAATGTAGGTATAGGGTAGACAGAAGGGAATGAGGCTGACAAATTTAGGAGGCAGCCTTTGATTGAATGAATGTGGGGTCAGAGCTTTGTGGCAATGAATTTGAGGTCAAAAGATAAGGACTTCTCAAGATTCAATCTGGCAGTCATTTAAAGATGGTGACATCAAATAGCTGGAGCAGGGAGGGTGGACATCAGAGAAGAAGAAGGCTGAAGGGTAGGGGCTCCTGTGTGAGGCCACTGGGAGCTTTGATGGTCATGATCCTTCACTTTTTGAAGTAAATATTCCCTTTGAGAATCAAAGTATCAAAACATGCACATACATAAGAACTTACATATACATGTTCAAGTTCACAGATCTCTCTAATCCCATCCATAGATCTGCTAGATTAAAAGTCATTGTTATGTATCTAACTGCACTCCGGGTGGAAGCCATCGACTGTAACACCAAGAAAACTACACGAGCCGTGGTCCACTAGATGGGTACAATTTCTGTGGAATGAGGGCTCCAGGGGTGACCATAGACAGTGATCTGTCCATTTAAACATCTGGGACAATAAGCAGGAACACACACCCTCACTCGTATCTATGAATCAGCGTCTTTACAGAGAAGAGGCTTTATGTGCAAGAGAAGCCAGTAAATGTTCTTTTGTTAATAACATTTTTAGGTAATAATAGCACAGAAGTCATTGAACCCGCCCAGCCATCTCTTTGCAAAATGACCTTCTGGTTCTGTCAATAGCCAGCCAGTGAATTATTAACTTTTTAAAAAAACTACCTGTTCCTTGGGTCTCCTGGGGAACAGCATCTATAGATGAATCAAAATCCTGTGAGGTTGAAAGAATTCTTTTTTCATTGTGAACCCCTTCTCCTCCTTGAATCCAAATTCTCCTGAGGACTGTATATGAGAGAAGTGAAGTTCTCTATGTTGGTGGGCAAAATGATTCAAGGTATATTTCTTGGAGAGTCTAGAGATTTGAAGAGTCATTTAGAAGTTCCTTTCTCTCCAGGAGCATGAAGAACACTGACCCTTTCCCTGGCTCCAGAGTCCCTACATAGGCCTTCTGCTCCTCAACGAGTAATACCGTGTCTCCTGCATCCCTTTTAGATGGGTCTTTACCCAGAGGGAAGATTGCAACCTGGAGGTGAGTGGACTTTTGAGAATATAGTCTGAGCATCCAGGATGCCTCTTGCTTATGTTATAAGTAATTAAGTTGTTTCATTTCTTCCCTTTACCTTCTGAGAATCTGAGAACCCAGTGGAACAAAGGGGCATTTCTTGTGCACCATTGCCTTTTCTCATTGAGTTGGGTGAAGCCAAACACTGCCTAATGGTCTGATATGGTGGGCATTTGACAATTCTGTTTTGTGAAGACCCCAATCCAAGTTTTTATTCCTGTGTGTGTAATAATTTTATAAAGTTCGCTATCAATTCACTATAAAGTTTTTCACTATAAAGTTGGATTTGTGTCCTGTGGTAACTATATTTGGTGTCTGCTTTTATGTCACCTACACAAGTCAGGGGTCATTTAATGGAAATACAAAGGACCTAAATCCTGCCTTTTTTTTTTTTTCTTTTTTATTGCTTTGAATCTTTTTCTTCCATTAAGTAACCTCTTCTTCCTCTGGATATATTTGTAGTTTGGATATCATTCTTTTAAAGTAGAAGCTTTTCTATGTATGTATATGTGTGTATAATTTGATAGAAGGAGTTAGTACAAATGGCTGGATCTGACTTTAATTGAACCCAATTAATGCTAGATAATCATTTATTGGGGGAATTCTTTATGGAAAAGGCAAAAATATGTGCCTTTATTTAGCAAAAAATATTTTTATAGCATAGTAATTTTAATCTGTAGGGGTAAAATGAAAGCCAAAAGTGGTTAGGGAATTCAGATGAAATGCATGAACTCAACCAGGAGGCCTAATATCAATACATAGATGAAATCCCCGGTTGAACACAAACACTCAGAATTATCTTTTACATGTTACTTCTCTGTACTAAACAATTTGAAAACACTAATCCATTCTAGTCTCTGCACCGTGTTAAATGAATACCTAGTTATATTAGGGCTTAGATTCCTTTTTTGCAAGATGAGACGGTTGGGCTAGGTTAACATTTTCCAATTGTGGAATGGGACCAATTAGTGGGTTGTAAAAACAATTTAGTGAATTGCTTTCAGTGTTTAAAACATGAAAAAGGAGAAAACGGGAAAGGAAATATCAGAATGTGTCATTAACCCTAAGGGGAAGTATTTTTTGCGAAACTCTTGTTTTCTTTTTGAATACGTGGTCTGGATCACAGTGTAAAAAGTACTTCTTTGATGGGTTAAAAGTCTCTGAAAAGTTGCTAAGTTGTCTCCACCTCTCACACTCTAGTACACCCTATCAGTCTCTGTCTCAGTTAGAGCCGTAGCTGGTATGTAACTTGCTTCCCGTGGGAATCCTGCCTACCTTTGCCTTGAGATGCTTGAAATCCTTACTCAACAAGAGTCACTCCATCCCTGGATGCCTCTATTCCAGACAGAACAACATTTCATCATCTTAGGAGTCAAGGAAAGAAACCTGTTTCCAGTTCCCAAGACAAAATGCTTCGTCTCTGCCTTTTAAACACCGATGATATGTTCTATGTGTAATATATACGTACAAATTAATTTTTCAACATCTAATATATTCTGTAATTATAAAAGAGCACTCAATTTATTGTATAAAATCCATGGCATTAAACATTTTGTTAAGTTTTTCCACATCTCTTGGGTCACTACGCTGACCAGAGAAGCAGTGTATTTTACCTTGGGTACATCAGGTGGCTCACTCTCTACCCTTGGTATAAATACTTTAAATCACTTCACAGCGCAAGAAAAAATGACCTGTGCAACCAAGTTCTGAGAAGACAAGAGAAGCAAACTCTTGGTGCCGAGTACTCTGTGTGTCTGTGTGTGGGCTCACACGGAGTGGAATTTCAGCTAACCTGAAGACCAAGTAAAAAATGCAAACGCTAAATCATCATACCTTCTTTGACATGATTTCTTGTAACTGGTGATGACTTGTCTCAGAAAGCATAGGAGAAAATATTTAGTTGTAATCAAAGGAAAAGGGCAGTGAGAAGCGCCATGGTTTGGGGGACTTTTGTAGGGAGGCATGAATATAAAACCGGCAGTGTGGTTCTCTTTTCCCCTATTCGCACTCACTGAGGGAGCTTTTTGATGTCATGGTTTCCAATACCGACGAGAGCCATTCCTGTCACCAATATCTATTCCCAGGTCAAGGTGAGGACTTTCAGGATGCCTGAACTGAGGCTAGGTGAGAAAGTTGCTGGTAAATGGCTACCACACCTAAAAGGAAACTGTGCTATGTGGTACCAAATTTAGATCCTCTTTTTCTGGGTTGTGTCTGTATCTGGTAAATTAGAGGGAGAGGTGCCGGGTCGTGAGTCAGGAAACCTGGGTGTTCATTGTGAATTGGATGTTTTCTAGCTGTGCAGACTTGAGGAAGTCATGTAACCCTTCTAGGCTCACTTCGGTGTCCACATTTGTAGAATTAATTTTGGGACCTGATACTCTCCTCCTCAAATCTCTTTGACTCTTCTTTGAGTTAAATCCATAATCACTAGAAGGGGGAAGGAAGATAATAGTATTGAATAATATTCCTATTTAGAGGCTTTATATGTATTATCACATTTCACACTCACAACGACCTTTTCAGGGACTCCTATTTTATAATAGGAGATTTATTTTATAGTTAGGTTCAGAGAAGTCAATTAAGTTACATGTGTAACAGAAGGCAAAGTTCACATTAGAACTCAAGCTTGTCAGGTTTAAAGGCTTGTGAACTTGAACCCCATCTGACTCATATTTTTCTCCCTCCCCCCAACTCCATTTCCAGAATATATAGGAATATACTGGTGTCTTAGAGGATTTTACTTCCATGTTGATGGGAAGACAGTGGTAGCTTTTAAGCAAGTGGTAACATTTCCAGTCCCAATGAAATGTCAGCTATTTAGCTAGCCAAATTATTCAAACTTGATCTTTTTGTAGGAACTCTTAAGGCTGTTTTATTGGAACCACACCCCTGGGCTGGAAAAGTTGCTTCTGGGCTTCCGGATATTGGCAAGACGTTGTATGAGTTAAATACTTCAGCAAAAAAAAAAAGAAGATGACTTTTCTATTTGTATCCTCACTCAAACTCAGCAATGACACGTTTTCCTTTTCAGGTGCTTTTTAAGGAAATGTACCACACTGGGTTCTTTCCCCTTTTAAAATGTACAGGACAAAGAAAGCATTTTCCTAAAACATTTGGACTTTCTAAGACTGAGATACTCCGTTTACATGAACAACAGATGAAGGGAGCATTTCACTCTGATTTGAATGTCTTAATGGAAGCCCCTTAAGGTGTCCATGACACAATGTAAGTACAGCCACCAGAAATGCAGACCTCAGCCTCCTGTACCCAAATCCCTGACCTGGCATCCCAACCAGGGCCAGGAGCGGGGCCGGCAAGCAAGGTTCCCAAAGGAGCAAAGTTTAAGGAGGCACTCATTCTTAGGTGCAGCCCTGTGTCTGTATGACTCCGAGTGCACAGTGCTTCCTGAAATTTACAGATATTACATGATTTCATCCTCACATGAATCCTGTAAGAAAGCTGTTACTTAGCCATCACCAGAGAGAACGTAGACACCAGGAGAACTAAAGTAAGGGTCAAAAGGCTAGAAGGTGGCAAAGATAGAAATGCATTTCGTTCCAACATCTGTGTTCTTTTTGCTCCCATAAAGCCCCTCTTAGAGCATTTTGATTTCACAAAATAGAAGTAACTATTTCCCTAATTTGAAATAAACTGCTACATAGTGGTGGTTTGATGTGCATTTTTGTTGTTGTTTATCTTTGTGTTCCAGAACCCAGGTAAAGGAATGCACTCGGTGAAACAAATGCACAGTTCTGCTTTGATGTTTTTAAGGAGATGAGCTATGACCACACCACTGAGAACCTCTTCTTTTCTCCCTTGTCTTAGGGGCCAGAGGCCACCGGTGCATCTCAGATGGAAAAGGTATATCACACTTTCAGCCATGTCTAGAAGACAATCACGTGGTGATTTCAAGCACTCTCCTGTGAGATCGCCCATAGATGCCCAACTCTAAACATAGGAGAATGTCCACCTTCACTTCAGGTTACTTATCAAGTTGGCTCTTTCAAAAAGGGCTCAAAAGGTAAGATTTCCCATAGCTCTGTTCTGAGGGGCAGGGGATAAGTGAGCACAGCAGAGGGCAAACAGGGGAGGCACTCATCGAGGCAAACCTGACCCATAGCAGAATTGGGAATCCCCACCTCCATTCCCACCCATATGCATCCTCCCAGGGCCTTCCTCTGATGGGTCACATAAAGAATATTTTCAAGGATTTAGAATCTATACAGTTACATTTTCAAAGAGATCGTAAGTGCTTTAATTCAGCCAATGACTCTAGGTGACTGGAAGAAACAGTCCTTAGTAGGTCTCTGTCAACATGCCTTCGCTATCTCTCTGCTTATTATAGAGGGAATGAGTAACTAGTGGAACAAAGATTCTCCCCAGTCAGAATTTAAAGTGGAAATGAATTTGAAGAGCTGAGTCAAACTCTGAGTTTAATGATATATTTAAACTCAAGAAAAATTAAATGTAAAAGCTCTTCTGTTCAATTTTATCCTGTTTCCGTGCATTGGTAAACTAGGTTCCAAATGTCTTACCCACAGTAGGTGCTCAATAAATACTTGTTTGTGGCAGGGGAGAAATAGGAGCACAGGAGGATGCTAAGGATGCTTTACATGTCGTGGGATGAGTATGTGTAGAGTCACCTCTTCCCGTCACCCCTCCTTCAAAACAAGAGACGACCTGCTGACTGGGGACTCCTTCTAAACCGCAGCTCGCTTCGGGTTTTGCCACCAGAGAGACGGCCTGGCCCGCTGTGCTGAGGGCACAAGTCAGGCAGAGAGTCTGGAGCAGAAATATTTATTGTCTCTTCTGGCAGCCAAGCACCTGAGTTCGCAGAGACCCAAAGAGGTCAATTTTTTTTTTTCCTTGCTCCTTCCCATACAAAATGGAGAAAAATCCCTCATATTTTCATCCCCTTAATGATTCTCCCTTACAGCATTCAAAGACCCAGCCAGATGCACACAATTGCGCTTTCTTTTGAGGAGGAGGAGGTGGACCACAGAAGCACCACCAGGGGGCGCCATTCATGCAGATCCACGGATTATGGAACCGTTCTGTCCTATGATACAGGAAACTGCCAGGCCAGGTCAGAGCCGGGAGTCACTCTCCACTCTCCACTTCCATCTGCACTAGAAGCCAGCAGGCAAGAGTCTGCTCAGTTCTTTGAAGTCCTCCAATAAGGCGGAGCTTGAGAGGGTGAGGGTGAAGTAGCTTTTTAACAAACATTCAGAAAGTTCGACATTGTAGAAAGTTCCTCCTAGCCTTGAGCTAAAATCTACCTCTCCATAACCATGGCTCCTTTATCATTTTCCTGTTCTTAAAAGATGTACACAAAAGTTATATCCTCTTGCATGTGTATTTTAAGAAAGTTGAAATATCTGCTCCATATCAGCTACTTCTTTATCCCGTCTACAGAGCATGTTAAATGTACTCAGCCTTTCAATATTTGAAGAGAGCTGCACTGTTTTATTTCAGCTGTTCTCTGATAAAGATCTTAGGAAACTATGGTTACACCTTGGGTTAGTCAATAGGTCTTTAGGAAACTTCTTAACTCTTTGTGGAGAAAATGATAGAAGGTACTGGAATCTCGAGGGGATACTGTGAACATCAAATTGGATACCATTTGTGAACATAACTTGGCAATAACTACCTACTATATGAATTTAATGGTTATTTTTGCATGCCTGGTGAGTAACCAATGGTATTAACTGCCTGCAAATGATGTTAAGATCCATTCATTAATCCACACGATCATTCATTCTTCATTCAACAAATACTTATGGGCTTCCTACAATGTTTCACAACTGAGAATGTAGGGATGAACAAAACAAAGTGACAACACAAATGAATAAGCCTGAATTATTTTTAAACACCTTTTTAAACCTGTCTTGCATTCTGTCACAAGGATTATAAAGGTAAATACACACACACACACACACACACACATACACGTAAGTGTCTACACCCCATCCCTAACACTGTAATACTCAGATTCCTGCTTAAGAGCACATGAAAGATTTTGTTTTTCAAACTCACCTTTCCTCTTTGAGATAATATCTTTTATTTTCATGTGGAACAAAACTAAGAAACAGATAAGAGAAAGGTGCAATGAATAACAGAAAGTTCATAAAAATGTAAACAGCTTAACATTCATGGCAAGAAGTTGATTTCCTTTCTCACCATCTGGTCTCTTGGAGTAGCATTCAATAGCCTTTGAAAGTAATTCTTTGTTTCCCTTTGTAGGTGTTTCACTTGAATGAATTAACAAGAACTGCAAATTCCTTAAACACAAAGGTATGTATAGTTCCTACTTCTGTATTCATTTCTTCTATGGTAGTTTATCAGAGCGACTTCATAATGGAACCCAAAAGCTACCCAGACAGTAGAAGTGCCTGGACAATAGTCAGTGCTCAAAATATATAATTATATTATTTTTTGGAAAGGTAACTAAAGATGGCTTATCTTTATAAACTTTATTGTTGTTTTTTTTTAGATTTTATTTATTTATTTGAGAGAGAGAGAGAGAGCAAGAGAGAGCACAAGCAGGGGGAGCAGCAGAGGGAGAGGGAGAAGCAAGGTCCCGGCTGAACAAGGAGCCCAACATGGGGCTCGATCCCAGGACCCTGAGATCATGACCTTTTGTCGAACGCAGGTGCTTAACCAACTGAACCACCCAGGAGCCCCTATAAGCTTTATTGTTAAATTCTTTTCCATATTAGTAATTTCTAAAAAAAAAACAGTGTAATGTATTCCTTCATTTATGTAAGGAGGTCTATAGCATTTTAGAAGATGTGACCTTCCCACTATTATCTGTGGTGGGCTACTAAGACCAAACTTCATTGCCCAGAATTCTTATTTATTACAAAATATAGTAAACACATTTTCCCTGATGCCAGCTATACTAAAATTAATACGTCCATGTGAATGTGTGCCCGGGGCCATCTTGTGGAGGAGACGGGGCAAGCTCCGCCCAGGGGCATGGACATGCTGCTGTCCCTCATGCCCGTGAGGTGATGGTGACATGTCGTGGTGCCTGCTCTCTGAGCATGGTCTCATTGTCAGACAGGCACAGTCCGTGAAAGGCAAAACTTTCAATATGTCCAAATGGCGGAACAAATAGTCTTTGTTTCCGTTTTTTTTCTGGAATCTCATGTCCTAATGCAAACCAAAGACCCCCTTGTCTAACCTCAGCTGATAATTAAGTGGGTGATACCAAGGTCCCTGTTTTCAAGTATTTTCTAACCTCATCCTAGTGTGAACAAGAAACAGGGGTCCATTCACACATTCAAACACTTCTCTTGGAAATCAGTATGTCCAAACAAGTCCCCATGGCAAGTGGGATGTTTGCAGAAGTTCCTCCTGGGCAGTTAAAGTAAAACATGTTTCCATAAGTAAGGTAGAAGCCTTTCCTTCCTTCCTTTATTTAATTTATTCTAGTACTGTTTGTGTTTTCAAAACTGTAGGAAAATAAAAAGATGTAGTATATATTGAGATAGATATTGCTATGTAGAGAACATACAATATATTTTATATATGCATTTATTTCATATAGAAGAGTTTAGGATTCTAATTTTCAGATGTTAATTTGTGACATGTTCAATCATGTTTCAGATGAGTCCAGTTGAAGCATAAAAATAATACATTTTACATAGTTTACGATTAAAAACAACACTGACAAAATTTTGATATCAGTAATAAAAAAGGAATTGATATCTTGGAAACCAAGATATCTGACACTAATTACTGAGGACACTAATTCTCTTGTCAGATTATCCTAATTATGCAGTGCACCCTCAGAGGCTGAGAAGAAAGAGAAATGTCTTTGTCATTGAAATAACATCCTATAGTAATTTGTTAATTTTCCTTCACTATATGCCTCAAATATGACAAATGTATATATTTTTATTAGTTGGGCCTAGTCCTGCACACTTGTATTTTACATATTTCTGCCTTTATTTATGTAAGATTTTTACCATGTATGGCCTAAATGTATTAAAATCATAATTTATTTGCTATGTCTCTTCTTTTTCTATGCTCACTTTATAGGAATATTTAGAATGTATTGAAAAATTATATAAACTGAAACCTGAAAATTTGGATTTCAAAGATAATTTAGAAGAAGCCAGGATGCAGATTAACTCATGGATTGAAAATAAGACAAAAGGTAAGGGATCTAAGACTTCTTTTCCTCAATCTTCTTCTTCTTTTAGGAATAATTTACATTGAATGAAATGCTCCGATTTTAAAAAGTATACTTGGACAGTTTTGACAAATGCATATCAAGACACAGAACATGTCCATCATCCTGAAATTTCCTTTGTGCCACCAAGCAACCATTGATTTGATTCTATCATCAGAGGTTAGTTTTGTCTATTCTAAATTTCTAAATAAATGCAGTATAGTATGCACTTTTTTGTTAACTGCTTTTTTCATTCAGCGTATTATTTTTGAGATCCATTCAGGTTTTTAGATGTATCAATGGCTTGTGCCTTTTTATTGCTGAGTAGAATTCCATGTATGAATCTACCACAGTTTGTTTATCCATTCTTCTATCAATAGACATTTGAGTTGTTTTCAGTTTGGGGTTATGATGAATAATGTTGCTGTGAACATTTTTGTAAAAGGCATTTTGTGTACATATCTTTTAATTTCTCTCATGTACTTAGTAGTAGAATTGCTAGGTCCTAGTCTAGAGACATGTTTAACTTTTGAACAACTGGCAAATAGGTTCCCAAAGTGGTTGAACCATTTTACATTCTCACCAGTACCGTATGAAAGTTCCAGTTGCTCCAAATCCTCTCCAATTTTTTAGTGTTGTAAATCTGTTTCATTTAACCATTTCAGTGGGTTTGTAGTAATGTCTCATCGTGGCCTTAATTCACATTTCTCTGATAACTAATGACATCGACTATCATTTTTCATGTCTCTTGGACCTTAATATATCTTTCTTTATAAAGATTTTTCAATTGGATTGTTTTGATTTTTGAGTTGTGGGAACTCTTTACATATTCTCAAGACAAATAATTTTGTCAGATGCATATATTGCTAATATTTTCTCCCAGTCTCTGTCTTGTGTATTTATTTTCTTAACTGTGTTTTTTTTTTAATTTTTTTATTGTTATGCTAATCCCCATACATTACATCATTAGTTTTAGATATAGTGTTCCATGATTCATTGTTTGTGCATAACACCCAGTGCTCCATGCAGAATGTGCCCTCCTCAATACCCATCACCAGGCTAACCCATCCTCCCACCCCCCTCCCCTCTAGAACCCTCAGTTTGTTTTTCAGAGTCCATCGTCTCTCATGGTTCTTCTCCCCCTCCGATTTCCCCCCCTTCATTCTTCCCCTCCTGCTACATTCTTCTTCTTTTTTTCTTTCTTAACATATATTGCATTATTTGTTTCAGAGGTCCAGATCTGAGATTCAACAGTCTTGCACAATTCACAGCGCTTACCAGAGCACATACCCTCCCCCGTGTCTATCACCCAGTCACCCCATCCCTCCCACCCCACCCCCCACTCCAGCAACCCTCAGTTTGTTTCCTGAGATTAAGAATTCCTCATATCAGTGAGGTCATATGATACATGTCTTTCTCTGTTTGACTTATTTCGCTCAGCATAATACCCTCCAGTTCCATCCACGTCGTTGCAAATGGCAAGATCTCATTCCTTTTGATGGCTGCATAATATTCCATTGTATATATATATACCACATCTTCTTTATCCATTCATCTGT